>NW_025228006.1:40151-87575 GCF_018294505.1 Triticum aestivum
AGGTCGAAGTGTGTGTTGGTCGTGCGGCGTGCTGGTTCGTGCGGCATGTTGTCCGTCGTGATGTGACACGGCGCCTCCGGCGCGAGGGAACCTCCTGCTCGCCTTCGGCTCGTTTAATTTTCATAAACATCTTGAAGGGGGGTCATAGGTCAAAGTGTGTTTTGGTCGTGCGGCGTGCTGGTTCGTGTAGCGCGTTGTCCGTCATGGTGTGACACGGCGCCTCCGGTGCCAGGGAACCTCCTGCTCGCCTTCGGCTCGTTTAATTTTTATACAGCAGGTCGTGCAAAAGGCAAGCTCCTTTGTTTCGAAAGGCACGAGTTTGAAGCATGTACAGTCACGTCTGCTCAAGAGCTAGGCATGGTTGAGACTCTATAGGTATGTGCGTGCATGCACATGTGTGCATCCTACGAAGGCATTGGTATGTTGTTTTCGGAGGCACGGGTTTGAAGAATATGCATTCACGTGTGCGTAGGAGCTAGCCATGCTTGCGTCTCTAGAGGAATGTGCGTGCATGCACGTGTGTATTGTCCGAAGGCATTGGTATGTTGCCTCCGGAGGCACGGATGTGAATCATCTGCAGTCACGTGTGCGTAGGAGCTAGCCACGGTTGAGGCGCTCTTGGTATGTGTGTGTCTGGATATTGCCCGGAGGCATGGTGACCCAGGCTTTGGTGGCACAGGGCCATGTCGCCTGTCTTCAGAGTCACGCGTAAGGGTTCATTTTGGGATACACTGCTGTCGTACAAATAAGAAGAGGCATTGTTGTTTATAGTGTACTGGCACTCTCTGATGATGTAAGAGGCACTGTTGTCGAAATAGTTCTCTTTTCAAAAATGAACACGCAATTTCTAACTACATTACATACAAATGTGAGTTACTGATAAACTGTTTTGTCACGTCTAGATAGAATTAGCCTCACTGGCTAAATCAAAAGTTTTAGTCTTCATTCTTTCTGAAGATCTTGCTAATCTCGTCACCCATTTCACTAGCTTTGACTTGATTCATCTCGCTACTTAAGAGAATATACATTGCCTCTGCCCTCCAGTCTTCGACCTCATCCTGTGAAATTTTGCTGAGAAGAGAAGTATATTATTAGAGTTGGTGCATAAAAGTTGTTTATAAGTAAATATATATAGACTTACTGTCAAATCTTCCAGGTCTTCGATGAACTTTTCACCATTGTAGAGGAATGCAAGCTTTAAAACAGCAAATGGTGATTCACCCTTTTCTACCACTGGAACATCTTGCACGGTATGAATCTGTCATCTTGTTTTCTTTGGATTCATTGTTTGTTCAAGTATGGCGTTGAAGACTTCTTTAATCCTAGGTACATGGGAATTGCATTTTGTAATTGTTTTAATACTGCAACTTCTAAAACTGAAAAAATTATTATGTATAAATGCTTACGATTGCCAACTTATGAGCGTGATATTCCTGAAACTGTCTTTCTCTTTCTTCTTTAGCGCCTTCATGTTCCTGAAGAACTCGACATGCTTCATTTGGATCCAATTTATCCACGTCTATCTTTTCTTTCTCAAATTCCTCTGGAGTCGCTTCTCGAGGATCAATAATGTGAACTTTGTGTTTGTATTTGTCCATCACATATAGTACGTAGCAGTCATGCTTCTCCATTGGAATGAATATCTGCGTACAAAATACTTGTTGGTTTCCTGACAGTTTAATATAAAGTAATTTGATAGAACGCATATTTTGTGATTTTGTCGCGGAGGAAAGGGATGTTACCATGTTTGCTGTTGAGAGCTTTTTCCGTTGATTTTCTTTGAGATACATGGGAACAAGATTCTTTGTTTTTTGCAATTCACTTTTAAATTTTGCAACACTAGTTTTGTCTTTATTTAATTTTAGTATATGCCGCAAACAATAATTACGATGAAAATAACTGTTAGAAAAAAGAGCTGTGTAACAATATAAAAAGAGTAGGTGTTGCAATATAGACAAGATTTTGCTTTTTAAAAGTTTACCTCTGCAAAGTTTGGGCCTAATATTACTCTGTCACTCTCTTTTGAATCTTGTCTGCTTTCCCAGATTTCTGCTATGTCATCGAGCACCCTCTTTTCCATATGATGTGGTATGTTCGTCTGTGCTGGTCTTGGACCAAATACTGCCTTCAGTTGGGCTCCAGTAAGTTGCGTGCTTTCACTGTCCCTACGGAAGCGCCTAAATATAGTTTTGCTGCGACAGGGAGATAAAATAATTTTGGAGGTCACGGTCAGTGAGAAACAGATTTTTACATTATTTTTCGCCTCTGTCCAACTATTTTGAGGTGCAACAGAAAACAACTCACTTTTTGTATTCCTCCTGCCAGCTGTCGCTCATGACTAGTTGGAAGAGGTCGGACGCCTCCTTTGTGTGTTGGAAGCAATGATAATGTTTTGGGTATGGACTGGTGGTTTGTATTTTTTTTTCCTTTTTGTTTCATCTGTTTCTGTCAGCGGAAGCAGATATGTAATATGTAAGCTCTCGTGATACGAAAGACATTCGTCAACCGTGGGATGGGTAGATCATTACCAAAAAAAAGATAACCAGAAATGATTTTCTAACCTTTGTTGGTGGAAAAGAAGTTTGAAGTTTCTGGTTTGAATTCTTTGATTCTTCCAGGTAGTTGCTCGCACTTTACTTGGTTTGTTTCACCAAATATGGCTGTAAAAAGGAACTCTGGTTTCCACTCGGCATCTACGTTGCTTTGCTGCATGGAGGTCATCGGATATTCTTTTATTTTTCTTTCATGAGATAATTGAAGTATTCAAGTAGTGCTGCTTCTAAAAATTAAAATTGTTGCTCTCGTACTATTCACTTATAGGAAATCCTCATCATCTTTTATGAGATCAATGCCATTCCAGTATTTTGCAAATTGAACCATGAAGTGTCCGCATTGGGTACCCTGCTGTTTTGGAACGCAAACTCTGTTAGGTGTTTTTGCTATCCTCGACCAATTCGGTTCGCTGTTGGCTCGTAGCTCCGCTTCGCCGTAATGCTTCTTCATGAGTGCGTGCATCCTTTTAATCTGTGATTATGGTTTGGTTTTATTGTTGGGTTTTGCCATTAATAAAGGGAATGAAGGAATTGGAAAACCAATTAGAAAACCAAGGTTGAATTGACGTACCAGTTTTGGGTGATCCTTATGGTGTGTTTTCCATGTATTTTTTCCTCCTCCGTGTCTGTAATTCAGTGAGTCCAGTATGTCGATGGAGCTCGTGTACTTGTTGAGCACTTACAGTGTGTAGTGTTTAGTTGTGTTGTGAGGTATCATAATCTGCGGTGTTTGGAGACAGAGTGAGTTAAAGTTCATTCTTGTTAGGAGAATTAAATGACATGTAAATGTGCAATCTGTAGGAAGAATGAATTATGTTTGTATATTTCTATTAACTTACCAGCTTTTTCTTTAAAAGTTCCTTCCCTGTTACAAGGGGTGCAAACTGTTTCAATGCTTCGTCCTCATTGAATTCTGCTAGTCCTTCTTCTTCTCCAGTTAACACCGAGCACGATCTGCGACCAAACAGTTTTCTACTTTTTAGTTCAATCTTTGTAATCACTGAAATGATGCAAGTGTTTTTGTCAAATTGGACTTCATACGTTTGCAAATTCTGCGGGAAGTATGGCTTTATCGGTTGTGTTGTATTGTTGCTGCACTGTCCATTCTTCGAACAATGTGTTTGCGATGGAGCCCTCCATCTGTCCATGATCTCCTTTCTGTAGCTGTTCCATTATTTGTTTTCCTGTAATCCAATCGGGTCGCTTCGAGCTAATATATACGTTTAGACTGCAAGCAGAAAAAGTTTATACATTAGTTAGGTTGGTTTAAAAAGGGGCAACATTTCTTTTTTTTTGTTGTGACAAGAGAAAGTACTTACTCTCTGCATTCGTCCTGTCCTTCTTTGCTGAATAGGTATTCATGAAGTGCTCTGGCTTTGTTCATAAATTTGAAATCTCCTGGGACAAAAGTAGGAATCTTGATTTTTTCCATGGAGCCTGCTTGAAGGCTTTACCGTCCTCTTCTTGACCGAGATTTTCTTGTCTGAGCTGTTCTTAGATGATTGACCCATTGAATGTTCTCCTGATTCTTGCTGCAAGCTTGTCAGATACGGCGTGGCATTTTTGTTGAACTCAAAGTCTTCCTGGTAAATCATTGCTGTTTTGATTTCATCGAATGTATGGCCCATCTGTTTAAGCATATATTATTGCATCAGTTGGTCCGGGTCAAGGCTTAAAATAAATTCATCAACTTCTATATGCTTTTTCGTTGTTTTGTGTTTTAGGAAGTCTAAAGAGATGGTGATGGAGATGCCTTGCTGATTGCTTGTCGAGTCTGTTTCTTCTTGAAGAAGAACATGTTGTTTTTTCTGCTCGGAAACCTGTTCTTGTGTATTTGGTACGTCGTTGCTTCTGTCATCCTCTTTTAAATCAGTTCCTGTTTGTTCAAGTTGCTCTGTGCTCGCGATATTGCTGTTAATATTTTGCTCGTCCGTTTCCTCTTCAGCATGGTGTGGTATCTTGTCGTCTGGTGGTGGTTGATCTGGTTCTATTGGTGGATCCTTTTCTTCGTGGTCTGTGCAAGATTCTTGGGCAACGGCGTGGCTGCTGACATCCATAATCTCTTTGCGTTTACTGGATATATCAATAACTTCATGCTCTTTTGTGGTTGTCGCATGCATACTATGTTCTTTTGGCTCGGGATTTGGCGGAAACTCTTCTAGTACGCAACATTCTGTCTGTTGCATTTCTTTTTCTCCCATACCGACTTCATACTTCAGCATATCTGTTAGAATCAAAAAATAATATTTAAAAAAATATTACTTCTTCTAGTGTGACAAAATTGTAAGGTTTAGTTTCTGAAAAGACTAACCTGTTGTACACTTGATTAATGACAGTTTGGTATTCCCCTTGTGTTGACTGATTAGTTGATATAGAATTTTTTCCTCAACTCTGGTACTTGTTCTGGCTCTAAGGTTGCTGCTGTTCCATCATTGGAGTAGTGCTTCAGGTTCATGTACATATAGAATGAGCAGTCCATTCTGCATGTAGAGGAATGGTACTAGTAAGATTGTTGCATTCAAGAAACGGAAAGAAGAGAAATGTTGGAGCAATGGTACTGGTAAATGTTGCATTGAAAAGACGAAAGAACATAATTATTTTAGTAATTGTAGTAGTGAATCTTGCATTGAAAAAAAGAAAGAAGTGAAATGTTGGAAGTGCTTACGTTTCTTCTTCTTGAAGTGGCACCTGCAGTTTGACCCTTTTGAAATGGTCGATGTTTTTTTGTGAAAGCTGTAGCTCTGTGCTTACGTGCTTCCAGATTTTCATTAATTTACTGGTTACATTGTTGAAGAATTCTATTATGCCTGGATATGCAGTTGAAGAGTCAAGGAGTTCAAAGCGCTGTTTTTGCATGTTAACTGTAATGGTGAAGTAATGACTTATAATTTCGTCTTTCTCAAACCCGCGAAACGAACATGGTAGAAGGAACTGCAAAACAAAAAATAAAAAGAAAACATTTAGAAATCTTCTTATATTTAGAAACATAAAATAAAAAGAGAACTTTGCATAACATATACGCAAGCTGATCTGCTTACCATTTTATAATCTTGCAGTTTTTCTTCTTCTTGGATGTTGAAAATGATCTAAGCTTGGCATGTAGTAATTTTTTGTAATGTGTTCTTGATCATTTTTTTTAGCACATTGGATCTTCGTCGTCGACTTCCTTTATCGAGTGCTGCTTGTTTTGTAACAGATACACAAAGGGAATTTGTCAGTTCAGTTATAGGGCAAGTTTATCTATTTATAAAGTCATATATATTGTTTTCAACGTGATTCTTTTTTCGTGATCTTTACTTATTGTGTTGCTTAACGACAGAATCTTTCTCCCTGTGCCATTGAGTTGTCTTCTCAAGATTGTTAGCATGGGCTCGATTGCTTCGGTGCGTACTGATTTACCGACCTTGAAGCTTTCGGCGATATGGCCTAGATTGACATCAAACTTGTCCGTTGTAATGAAAAGCTCATCCCTGCAAAGTATATTTAGAAAATGTTTTAGTTTACACATGATACAGTCAAAATGATCGTGTGTAAGAATGTGTTTTGTGTTAGTTGTATGAACTTACATTTCTCTCTGTGTCCATGGCTTGTATACAACGTTGTACATGTCTTCGATGGCTTTGTTGACGGAATCACTATCTTTGCCCCCTTTCTCCATTGTGCTTGCGATGATTTTGAATTTAATGTAAATAATTCCAAGTCACAAGATCACAAGATAGCAATTAAGTTTCTATTGTCTTGCCTGCTTCGATGCTAGAAGATATGCCTTGTCCAGTGTTGTTCCTTTCTTGTTCTCCTTCTGCTTCTTGTGGCATGTTATGTTCTTTTTGCATTGTACCCTTTTGTTCAGTTTCTGCTCCATCCTCATTTGAGTCGTCTGTGATTTTCTTAGCATCATGTTTTTCCTTGTCAACCGTCATGTCTTGCTGGTGGTCTTTTCCGTCTTGTTTTTCAGTCTCGACCTGGTTGGCACTGACCTCTCTGCCAGGGGAATTGGCATCGTACGACGGTGTAGGGTTTTCTTTGATAGTTTCTGGTTCTTTCTCTGGAACAATCTGTGTGTTTCCTTGATTGGTTGTATCTCCGTGGTCACCTTCTTCGTGTTTCTGTGTTATCATTGAAAAAGCATTGAAATAATTTAACTTGCTACTTTATTTTAATTATAGCAGCTGTTATGGGAAAATAGCGAAGCGTTCGGTGCGTGGTTTGAGCTATTTTGATTGTGATTAAGTCGTAATTTTGTGGAAACATTTTGTGCAACTTCACCTGTTGAGCTGTCGTTGGTGATGCTGACTGTTCCACCCGTTCTTTGTTGAGTGTAGTTTCTTGGGGATCCTCTTGTTCTTTCTTTTGGTGTTCATCGCCACTGTCATGGTTTTTGTCTTGCAGCTGTTCAATCATAAAGGTGGTTAAGTTGGAGTGCATTTGAGTTCTCATGGAACTACTTTGTATTTTCGTAGAATCAGCTTATGTAACTTTACCTCCTCAATCTTTGCTACTTCTGTTGTCTCTGCTACAGTTCTCGTTGCTGCTGCTGACTATTGTGCTTGTTCTTCGTTGAGTGGAGGTTTTTGGTCATCTTCTTGTTCTTTCTTTTGTAGTTCATCGCCGCTGCCGTCGTTTTTGTCTTGTAGCTTTTGAAACACACAGGTGGCTTAGTGGCAGTGCATTTGAGGTTCCACATAGCTATTTTATACTTTCATAGGATCAACTTATGTAACTTTACCTTTTCAGTCGTTGTCGCTGCTGCCGTCTCTGCTGCGTGTTTTTCAGTGAGTGAATATTTTGGGGCTTGGTCTTCTGTGACGTTGATGTCTGCCGTTTGAAGAACATGATGCCCTTCTTCAGTGGCCTCCTTTTGCTCACTGGCCTCCTCTGACTGCGATGCAGGAAAGTAGTGAAATGTCAAATGCGTGTTTTGAACTATAAGATCGTGAAGAGGTATTGTGTGTTTTCACCTCTGTATTTGTTGTTGTTACTGCTGATTGTTCTACATGTTCTTCGTTGAGTGGTGGTTTTGGGTCCTTCTCTTGCTCTTTATTTTGCTGTTCATTGTCACTGACCTTTTTTTTTCTTGCAGCTGTTCAAACATAGAGGTGGCAAAGTGAGAGTGCATTGGAGTGAATACAGATGTGGTAGGTTGGAGTTTATTTGATTGTGCACGCAACAATTTTATAATTTCATAGTTGCAGGTTTCGTAACTTTACCTTTTCAATCGTTGACGCTGCCGTTGTCTCTGGTACCTGTTGTTTGGTGAGTGAATTTTTTGTGGCTTGGTCTTCAGTGGCATTATTGTCTAGCGTTTGAAGAACATGTTCGGGTTGTTCATTGGGCTCCTCTGGTTGTGTTTGATGGTCTTGATTGTTGGTGCTCTCTTGAGCTTCTTGTGCCTGCACCAACACAAAAAATATTTAAGAAATGGGTGCATCTCTGACTGTTCAGTTACAATTTTTTTTAAATACCTCTTTCTCTGGAGTTGCAGGACTGTCTACTGCTGGAACTACGGTTTCTCCTTGTCTCGTGTTGTCCTGTTGTTTTTCTTGTTCAATGTCTATGCCAGTGCTTTCGCTTGCTTCCTCTTCCTGTTTAGTAAAGAATGAAATTATAGATTGAACTTCATTTGTGTCTGAGCTTTGTAACCTCACCTCTTCAGATGTTGTTGTTTGAAGTTCTGTGTGTTTTCCAGTTTCCTTTGGTTGTGCTGCTTCTTGATCTTCGAGATCAACGTACTCGTTTGTTTCCTGCATTTGTTCAAAGAAAAGGGGGAGACATCCCTTATAATCCTTGTATTGCGGTGGCGGGGTGTATTAGGTAGTTCAGACATCATAAATGTTTTGAAAAGTGGTTGTTGTTGTTGTTGTTGAATTTTTACCTCTATGTTGATGACTGGGTTATTCGTGCCTGCATCGACTGTTTCTTTGTCAGGTATAACAGTCTCTAGTTTCTCATCGGCTGGGATGTCTTGGGCTTTCTCCTTTATACTCGTGATGGTGATCTGCAATGTTGTGGCACTAGAAATCTCTTGTACACAAACTTCCTGTTCTGTGACGCCTTCGTTTGTTTGAGGTTCACTATGGGGTTCAATTTCAACGCGGGTTGTCTCTTGGTCTTGCAGTGCTTGTGATTCCTGGAGATCAAACAATATGAGTTTGCGGTTGACTTTCTTTTCCTGCCATTATGAGTTTCCGGTGTGGGGTGTAGTGGGCTATGGAAGTTTACCTCCTCTTCGTTGGTTTCTTCTTCTTCTTTGTCGTTTGTTATGCTAACCGTTGATTGTGGGTCGGCCTCTTGCATTTGGTTGCCGGGACTGCTGACTTGATTGTTCTCCAGCTGAGCCTATATTTTGTTGGAGGTTTGTCAGTTAACTTATAACTCTATCTAGTTTTGAAAGGAAAAATGGATGTTCATACCGACCTCTTCACTGGTTCTGACGTCGATCGTATCTTGTGCTTGTGTTGGGGTAGTTGTTGTTGTAGCATTGTCTGTTGTGAGGTTGCTTTGTTTGTTGCGTTCATTCTTGTTTTTGGGGTTGTTGACACCATCCCACTGTTGGAGTTTATCTTGGCCTGGCGTGCTATTGGTACGTTCCTGAAAGCACTGAGACACTTCTTTTCAGTTGAGGTATGAAAACAGGGGTTTGCTTTAGGGGGAGGATGGCACTATGCATTACTATTTATTTACCTGTTTTTGCCGCTTTATCTTCTTCTTGTCAATGCCCATGTCCCTTGATTTTGTTCTTCTCTTCCTCTCTTCGTCTTCTTCTTCTTTCTTTATTTTTCTCCTTTCTCTTGGTTCTTTTGTGGCTATGATTTCATTCGTGCAGTTGGCATCGGCTAGTCTACTTGAGGCTGCTGGATCTGCTTGCTCTAGTGTCTGCAGGGTCGCGTTGTCTGTCAGGTACCTTGTGCAAACTATGTCCTGAAATTGTCTGAGTTGTTCTAAAGAATCCATCAGGGCAATTGTTTGTTGCACGACTGATTTCTTGTTTTTTCATCCAATCTCTCTTCTTTTTCGTTGCATTGGTGTTCAGCCCTGGTGCTTACTGCGGGTAACTGTTCTGCTTCATGGAGCACTTTTTCCAACAATTTCTTTATCCTTTGGAATCTTTCTTCTAGTCCTGTGCTGATGCTTTTGTTTGGTTCCCTGCTTCCACTTGTGCCGACACGTGGTTTGCGCCAGCGTTTGGGTGGAGGTGGTAGCAGTTTGGTCGTGTGCTGGTGTTGCTGTTGTTTACGATGTTCTCTTGCTATCTGGTGAATTGAAGACGAAGTTGATGCTGTGCGGGCATAGAAGATCCTCTCTGCTGTTCCTTTCCATGTCTACATCGTTTCGGTGGAATGGAGTTGATTAGAATGGAAACCGTTTTCAAAAAGGGAAGGACTGATTTATGTACAACAGAACTATACCTGTATCTTGCCAAATTCATAGTCATCTGGTCGTGCTTTTCCGTCCCTTTTCATGTCTGCTCTAGCTATTTTCGCTAGGTCACTCACTTTGAGATGGTTTGCTTGTGGTAATGAGGTCTTGTCCATTGTCTTTGCAATCTTCCGCATTTCTTTAGTGTCGGTTAGCAGCAGCAGGGAGTCGAGGTACATGATTACTGGTCCTTGTGCCAAACCATTGACATGCTTTATGTTCTTTTCTTCCTGAGGCAACATCGTGTGCTTCTGCATATCTTGGCTCCTTCCTTAATACTTTCGACGATTACCTCGCAGAAATCCATCTTTGCCATTTCTGGATAGTCCATGTCCTTGACCATTATAGCTTGTCGGGCGAAGATAGCGGCGCTTGACCCGCAGACAACATTGTGGAAAAAAATAAGGAAAAATATTTTAACTGATTTCCTATTTGACTATTCGTCATCTAGTTCCACCAATTTTTTTAGCTCCGTGAACAGTTCTTTTGGCGTGAAATTTGTATGTTTGAAGCCAAGGTCTGACATCAGTTCTTTCATTGAAGTTGGGCTCTTTGCTGGCCTTGGTGCTGACTTTTCCGTGCCGTTTGGGTATCCAAACACCTTGTGTATAGCTTCCTTGGTAATCTTGATTTTTTTGTCTTCGGTACCATCACCGAAGGTTATTGTCATGCTTTCTGTGTCCAGGTTGTCGTAGATGTGTGCTGCAAGCGGTCTGCAGATGGAGCCCGTTATTTTGCAGTTCTCTATGCTGCCAAATCCTGCCGTCCTAATATGTTGCTTGTGACGGTCTTTAAGTAAATTCCATGTTTTCTTGACATGAGCGAATGCTGCCACTGCCTTGATTTGGCATTTCTCTTCGTTTGTTTCTTGCTGTTCTTCGTCAACTGTTGGTGTTGCCAATTCTTTTCCGCTTGTCTTTCTCCTCTTTCTGTCCTTCTGGCCTGATTTGGGCTGCTTCAGAAGAAAAAAAGAAAGGGTTTTGTTAGAAAGGAATGTTAGATCCTGAGTGCTGAATAGTGCTATTCAAAATTCGTACATAAGTGTGTTTTTACATCGCCGTCATGTTCTGCGTCGCTGTCGTGCTCTTCGGCATCATCGCCGTCTGTAGGAATGAAATCTGCATCATGCTGTCTGTCATCGTCGTCATCATTGGTATCCGAACCTTTGCTGTTGGTATCGTCTTGTTCTTTTTCTACCCTTTGTCGTTTTTTTCTTCTTGCGTTCACCTTGTTTCTTCATGCCGGTTGGTGCTGTTGGCGGGAGTACCATTAGAGGTAATGGCTGATGCTCCAAGGTACTAGTGTCGACGATGTTTTCAGCATTGTCCTTTTGCTTTTGCCATTTTGCTCCAGGAGTAAAAACAGTGCTGGCATCTGATTTTCTCTTTTTTTGCTTGTTGCTAGATGTTTAATCCTGTTGAGCCTGGTGTAAGCTACCATTTCTGCCGCAGGTGGTTTGTTCCTCATGTTTTGTTCTGTGTCCTTTTCTGATGAATGAGGAGACATGCTGTGTGTTTCTGCGCTTTCAATATCACCGTCTTCGTGTCCTGCATAATGACCAGGTAACAAAAAATGATATTCTTTTGTCCGAAAATAATTGATACACATTTAAAATATATATCTCGCACGATTATGCATAAGGAATGTGAAACTCCCAAAGGGGATTTTTAGTTTTCTGTTTTTGGGTTAAGAAAGGTTATTACTACTGTTACCAATTGAGCTAATCAGGGGATGGAAAAAAATTAATTATGGTTATGAGTGCAGCTGGGGAAGTGAAGTTAGGGTGAAGCATTTTCTGAGACAAAAATGCACTCTGCAGGTGATATTTCATAATGGGAGGAATATCATCAATGAGAGTTGAAGATTTATTGGGTAAGTTAAACTATTTTTGAATTAAAAATAAAATAGTGTGCGAACATTTTTAATGTTTTCTATAAAGAAATATATAAAAAGTGGCAGGTAGTTTTATTTGTAGACATAGTTAAGTTATTGTTGTCAAGGATAGCAGTTAAGTTATTAATGTCTCGATATAGTTTTTTGTTGATAGAGAGTGGACACTTTTGCTAAAACCTTTGACAGGAGCTTGCTGGATTGCATGCTCTTCAGCAGGGTCTGCGTTAGTATTTTGCTGGGTTTTAGCTTCTTCGTGAGGATTTCTCATTGTTGCATAAAAAATGGGCAGGTGTTAGAAGCAGAGTCGAGTGACAGAAAAAAACCCTGGGTGGTGTGAAAACAAATTTGTATGGATAGAGAGGCACGGTTGTTTTACCCTAGAAGCACAGGGTACACCTATTTTTTGTTCACTGTTTTTCATACCAGAGGCACTTAATTTGATAAACGGTTACATTGAAGGGACAAGGGATGTAAATCTCGTACGGTTATCAGGTTTGGCCTCTCAGGATGCTTGCTGGGTTTGGATCTATCGACGTATTCTAGTTAGTGATGTTTCAGGTTTAGTACCTTTGAGCACATATCGTATGGCAAAAATTCCAGGGCGGAGAGCAGTAGCATTTCTATTAAATCTCATCTCTGCGCTAGTTCAATTTGTTAGACAAATTGATTTAGGTTATTGGAAAACTCCTTGGTAGCGATGGCTAGGGTTGCTGTTCCTGGAAGTGGAAAAATCACTACGATCTACCTGGTGGAATGGAGTGGGATAGAATGATAATTGCCTTCAATTACTTGTGCGGTGTTCTTCGCTTCCATCCGCTTATTGTGTCGTTGCTCCTTTTTTGTTGCGATTTCCGCCGCCGCTGTTGAAGTCCTCGCCGTCGGTCGCCGTAGCCGGCGGGGTTATTGGTGTTGTCGCGGGCAGTGTGTGGCTGTGTGTATGTCGGATTGGAGGGTGGTTGGCGAACGCGGTGGCGGTTGTCCGGTGACGCGAACTCGATTTCGAATTTGTGTTTGTGTGCAGAAGGAAGGAGGAGAGCGTGCGGGAGTGATGAAGGTTTCGAGATTTACTTTGCGGAAGGGGAAGCAAGCTAGTAGAAGAGGGAGGGAGAGATGGAAACCATCGAACCGTCTCTAATCTTCAACCGTCCGTTTGAGCATCAAGATTCGTTATGCTTGGCTTGGGTTTTTTGTGTGCTACAGTATTTTTTTAGTGTTGAGACTAGTAGTGCTGAAGTGGAGCCTCTCTACAGGCATGTGGATGCAGGCATACGAGGCATGGAAGCGCAGGTTCTACAGGCATGTAGATGCAGGCACAGGAGGCACGGAAGTGTAGGTTCTACAGGCAGTTAGAGAACAACGGGACAGGCAAGTGTCACGTGAGGCACGTGGATGTAAGCATTGGATGCATGGAAATGAAGCCAATACAGGTACGGACATGCTGCTCCTCGAGGCACGGCTATCAACCCTGTGGATGTACAAGAGCGCGTCGGCAGAGGCATGTGTTAGAATGCTCGGTTAAAGAGGCATGGTTGTGAAGTTTCAGGAGCGACGCGGGCGTGGCAGTGGGACCATGTAAGAGTCACGGCGCATGTTACGTTAGGCACGTGAGGCACGTGGGTGCAGGCACGGAAGGCAGAAAAGGTGAATCCACAACAGGCACATACGTGTGTTTTCTCAAGTCACGGGTGTGCACTCTCTGGATGCACAAAAGTGTGTCGGTAGAGGCATGGGCCCGACTACTCGGTTACAGAACCACGGTTGTGAAGTCACGTGGGTGTGGCACTACGGGGCAGGTAAGAGTCTCGGCAAGTGTCACGTTGCGCACATGGGTGCAGGTACGTGTAGGCACAGAAATGAAGACACCACAAGCACATACGTGCACTCTTTGGATGCACAAAAGTGTGGCGCAAGAGGCATGGGTCCGGGTACTCGGTTAGAGAACCACGGTTGTGAAGTCACGTGGGTGTGGCACTATGGGGCACGTAAGAGTCGTGGCAAGTGTCACGTTGCGCACGTGGATGTAGGCATAGGAAGCACGTCATTCAAGGCAACGCAGGCACGGACTTGCGGCTTCTCGAGGCACGGAGTATCAACCGTGCGGATGCAAAAAGAGTGCAGTGGCAGACGCACATGTCAGGACGCCTGGTTACAGAGGCACGGTCGTGAAGTCTCAGGAGCCACGCATGTCACGTTGCGCACGTGGGTACAGGTACGTGTAGGCACAGAAATGAAGGCACCACAGGTACGTATGTGCACTCTTTGGATGCACAAAAGTGTGGCGGCAGAGGCATGGGTCCGAGTACTCAGTTAGAGAACCACGGTTGTGAAGTCACAGAAGGAAATATGCCCTAGAGGCAATAATAAAGTATTATTTATTTCCTTGTATCATGATAAATGTTTATTATTCATGCTAGAATTGTATTAACCGGAAACATAATGCATGTGTGAATATATAGACAAACAGAGTGTCACTAGTATGCCTCTACTTGACTAGCTCGTTAATCAAAGATGGTTATGTTTCCTAGCCATAGACATAAGTTGTCATTTGATTAACGAGATCACCTCATTAGGAGAATGACGTGATTGACTTGACCCATTCCGTTAGCTTAGCACTCGATCGTTTAGTATGTTGCTATTGCTTTCTTCATGACTTATACATGTTCCTATGACTATGAGATTATGCAACTCCCGTTTACCGGAGGAACACTTTGTGTGCTACCAAACGTCACAACGTAAATGGGTGATTATAAAGGTGCTCTACAGGTGTCTCCAAAGGTACTTGTTGGGTTGGCGTATTTCGAGATTAGGATTTGTCACTCCAATTGTCGGAGAGGTATCTCTGGGCCCACTCGGTAATGCACATCACTATAAGCCTTGCAAGCATCGTGACTAATGAGTTAGTTGCGGGATGATGTGTTACGGAACGAGTAAGGAGACTTGCCGATAACGAGATTGAACTAGGTATCGAGATACCGACGATCAAACCTCGGGCAAGTAACATACCGGTGACAAAGGGAACAACGTATGTTGTTATGCGGTCTGACCGATAAAGATCTTCGTAGAATATGTGGGAGCCAATATGGGCATCCAGGTCCCGCTATTGGTTATTGACCGGAGACGTGTCTCGGTCATGTCTACATAGTTCTCGAACCCGTAGGGTAAGCACGCTTAACGTTACGATGACAGTTTTATTATGAGTTTATGTATGTTGATGTACCGAAGGAGTTCGGAGTCCAGGATGAGATCGGGGACATGACGAGGAGTCTCGAAATGGCCGAGACGTAAAGATCGATATATTGGACGACTATATTCGGACTTCGGAAAGGTTCCGAGTGATTCGGGTATCTTTCGGAGTACCGGAGAGTTACGGGAATTCGTATTGGGCCTTAATGGGCCATACGGGAAAGGAGAGAAAGACCCCAAAGGGTGGCCGCACCCCTCCCCATGGGCTAGTCCGAATTGGACTAGGGAGGGGGGGCGCCCCCTTCCTTCTTTCTCCTTCCCCCTTCCCTTCTCCTACTCCCACAAGGAAAGGAGGAGTCCTACTCCCGGTGGGAGTAGGACTCCCCCCTTGGGCGCGCCACCTCCCCTTGGCCGGCCCTCTCCCCCTTGCTCCTTTATATACGGGGGCAGGGGGCACCCCATAGACACAACAATTGATCCTTGAGATCTCTTAGCCGTGTGCGGTGCCCCCCTCCACAAAATTACACCTCGATAATATCGTTGCGGAGCTTAGGCGAAGCCCTGCGTCGGTAGAACATCATCATCGTCACCACGCCGTCGTGCTGACGAAACTCTCCCTCAACACTCGGCTGGATCGGAGTTCGAGGGACGTCATCGAGCTGAACGTGTGTAGAACTCGGAGGTGCCGTGCGTTCGGTACTTGATCGGTCGGATCGTGAAGACGTACGACTACATCAACCGCGTTGTGATAACGCTTTCGCTGTCGGTCTACGAGGGTACGTGGACAACACTCTCCCCTCTCGTTGCTATGCATCACCATGATCTTGCGTGTGCGTAGGAATTTTTTTGAAATTACTACGTTCCCCAACAGTCACGTGGGTGTGGCACTACGGGGGACGTAAGAGTCTCGGCAAGTGTCACGTTGTGCACGTGGGTGTAGGTACGTAAGGCACAGAAATGAAGGCACCACAGTTGTGAAGTCACGTGGTAGTGCTGAAGTGGAGCCTCCCTACAAGCATGTGGATGCAGGCACACGAGGCACGGAAGTGCAGGTTCTACAGGCACATAGATGCAGGCACAGGAGGCACGGAAGTGTGCACGGTTCTACAGGCAGTTAGAGAATCACGGGACATGCAAGTGTCGCGTGAGGGACGTGGATGTAAGCACCGGAGGCACGGAAATGAAGCGAACACAGGCACGGACATGCTGCTTCTCGAGGCACGGGTATCAACCCGTATATGTACAAGAGTACGGTGGCAGATGCATGTGTTAGAATGCTCGGTTAAAGAGGCACGGTTGTGAAGTCTCATGAGTGATGTGGGCGTGGCAGTGGTACCATGTAAGAGTCACGGCGCATGTTACGTTAGGCACGTGAGGCACGTGGGTGCAGGCACGGAAGGCAGAAAAGGTGAATCCACAACATGCACGTACGTGTGTTTTCTCAAGTCATGGGTGTGCACTCTCTGGATGCACAAAAGTGTGGCGGCAGAGGCATGGGTCCGACTACTCGGTTAGAGAACCACAGTTGTGAAGTGATGTGTGTGTGGCACGACGGCCCCGTAGGAGTCACAACAAGTGTCACACGAGGCACGTGGATGTAGGCACAGGAGGCATGGCATTGAAGGCACAGGAGGCACGGACGCAGGTACAGGAGGCACTGAAGTAAAAACACTGCAGTGACGGACATGAGGCACTTAACTTGAAAACAGTTACAATCAAGGGACAACGGGCAGAGAAAATCTGGTGTAATTACCAAGTTTGAGCTCTCAGTATGCTCGTAGTATTTGAATCGTTTGAGGTATTGTAGTTAGTGATGTGGCAGGTATAGTACTTTTAAGCACATATCGTGTGGTGAAAATTTCGTAGCGGGGAGCAGTTGCGTTTCTATTAAGTCTTGTGTGTACGGTACTTCAATTTTTTAGACAAGTTGATTTTGGATAGTGCAAAACTCGGCTTTTGTGGTGGCTAGGGTTGCTGTCCCTGGAAATGGACAAATCACTACGATCTACCTCGAGGAATGCAATGGGATAGATTGGTATTTACCTTCGATTGCTTGTGTTCGGCTTCTCGCCTCCATTGGTCTATTCTGTCTGTTCGTCTTTTTTTGTTGTGATCTCTGCTGGCGGTGTTGAAGTCCTTGCTTCGTCGCCGTCGGGTGGGTAGTTTGTCTTGTTGGGCGCACCGTTTGACGGTGTGTATCTCGAAGTGGGAGGGTGGTTGGCGAAGTGCGGTGGCGGTTGTTTTGTGAGGGGAACTCTACTTCGAATTTGGGCCCGTGTACTGAATCTAGGAGGAGACCTTGTGTGAGTGCGGAATGCGAGATTTACTGTGGAAGAGAGGAAGCAAGAGAGTAGTGGAGGTGGGAGAGATGGAAATGATGGAACCGTCTGTAATCTTCGACGGTCTGATTTTAGCATCAAGATTCGTGCCGCCTGGCTTTGTTTTTTTTTTTTCACTATAGCATCTTAATAGACGTCTGAGGCACGGAACACCAGGCTCTAAAGGCACCGACGTTGGAATTATAGAGGCACTGGTATCAACTCTGTGGATGCACAAATGTGTGGTGGCAGGGGCATGCATCCGAAGACTTACTCAGAGAGTCACGGTTGTGAAGTCTTTAGAGTTACGAGCGTGTGTCACCACGGGCACGTGAGAGTGATGCGTCGGGAAGTGTGGTAGTGGAGGCATCGGTGCGAATAGTACTCAGAGAGTATCGGTTGTGGGTCCACATGTGTGAAGTCTGTGCAACATTGGTCGTGTGGTAGTAGCGGCGTGCGTCGGGAAAGGTGCGAGCAGTTCAACATAGTACGTGCTTAGTATCTGAACAGAGTGCACACTATCTAAGCGTGCCAGTGCAGTGTGTGCTTAAATGGTTTATGGAAAAACATTTGTTACGTGCTTAATCGGACGATTTGACGGTTGCTTTTTCCCGGCAACCGCGAGCACTGCCACTCGGCGGTTGCCCCGACGCACATCAACGGCGAGCGCGTGTCTACCGCCCTCACTACCACGATGAGGCCGCGTCCAACCGCCTCCTCCACGACCCAAACCTTGCCACAAAAGGGCAACTGCACTTCCATAGCCGCTCAATTCCGAAAACATTATTGCCGCTCCATCTCAACTAGCAACTCCTCACAATCTCTGTGTCAAGGCCGCCATCGCTGGAGGAGCGTAATGGCGGAGGAACCATCTGCCAAGCGTCCCCGTGGTGAGACGTCCGACCAGAGCACCGAGGTCGACGACGTTCAGGTCCCCGGTCAGAAGCACGACTACAAAAGGCACCTCAAGGAGGTTGACATCCACGGCAAGGAAAAGCTGGATGTCGTATGCACCAGCAATCCTGACGAAGCCGACAAGATGATCAGCAGGATCCTGAAGAGGGTCTGCGGCTTGTACCCTCAGTACATCGGCGTTGATGTCGAGTATACCAGGGAAGACGAACCTCCGCAGAGGGCAGCGGTTCTGCAGTTATGCGTGGAGGAACTCTGTCTGGTATACCACATCACCGCGGCAACAAAATGGTGAACCATCCTACAGTTTCGACCTCTCCATGCTTCTGTTTAATTAGCTTTTCACCCTGAAATTTGATTAAATTGGTTTATTGACTTGATGTATTAGTGAAGTTTCTGAAGTAGATGCAGTACAATAGATTTTGAACATGACTCACTAGATCAGTTTATGTATTTGATGCACTAGATTAATTTATGAATTTGATGTACGAGATTATTTTCTGAACTTGATGTTCTAGTGTACTTTCTGTTCTAATTTAGTTTCTATGTTTGATGTTCTAGTGTAGTTCAGTTTCTTGAATTGATGTGTTAACGTGGCTAAGAAGTAGATAGGTCATTGATTCAAGTGTAAATACCAAAAATAAAAATAACGTGCTGTGCTTGTATTTTATTTCTAAACTTTGCATAGAAGTTTCTGAAAAAATTTCGTCCATGAATTATATGTACTATATAAGCATGTACTTGATGGATACTTGATGGATCCACCTTAAATGTGTCATCCCCCTTGCAAGCCCAAGAGCCTGCGCCCATTCCTGAAGGAGGACAGGTTCTACACCTTTGCCGGCTTCAGTATTGAAGGTGACAAAGAGATGTTGCGATGATCTGGTTTGGAGATCAACCCCGACAAGTACATCGACATCCAGCGCAAATGGAGAGTTCCTTTCAAGGGAAGAAAGAGGTACATACTCTTTGGCTGATGTTGCAGGGAGCGTGATCCACCCATTCTACAAACAGATGAAGGATAAGATTGACAGGGTTGAAGACCATAAATTGTGGGGGTTCAGCCCACTGCCAAATTACCTCATCGAGTATGCAGCGATAGATGCGTACGCCACCTACGAGTCGTGGAAGAGAATTGAGAACATCAGAGAAGGTCTGGAGAGTGCAGAAGAGGCAGAGAAGAATTATGACGATCCTTACTACGGCTACTAGTGATGACGAAAGCATAGAAAACTGGTCGTGGAGTTGCTTGTGTTTCTGCTTGTCCTTTCTATTGTTTTCAGGTTCGTAGTTTATTTCTGTTAGAACGAAGCAGTTTCTAATGTCATCTGTATCAGGTTAAACAAGTTTTCTTATGTCAAGTTTGTAGTTTGTTTATGTGATTGAACAAGCTATTTAGCTTGCTAAGTACTATGTTTATTCAGCAATCATGTGATTTTGAAGTAGTAATGTTGCTTTTTACTCTAAAAACAACAAAATACAAAGCAGTCTTTTTACGCTAAGTACAGTTTAGTTGTGCACACAAGCGCGATTTCTTGAGGAGTGGGAGGAGTGGCATGGGTCGGAATACACAGTTAGAGAGGCACAGGTTTGCAGTCTCTAGAGCCACCGGCGTGTGTTACTACAGGGGTCGGAGGCACGGAATTGAAGTCTCTACAGAAATGAAGACATAACAAGCATCGAGAGGCACGTGGACGGAGTAGGAGAGGTGAGCTCCGAATACATAGTTACAGGGTCACGGTTTGGAAGTGTGCAGAGCCAAGGGTGTGCGACACCATGGGGCATGTAAGAGTCATGGCAAGTGTCATGTGAGAGAGGCACCTGGATGCAGGTATGCAAGGCACGGGTGTAACATCCCAATTTTCAATTTGGATGTTTATAATAGATCATTCATATGCATCCATGATTTATGCACTTTTGCCCCATTTGTTTTATTTCATTTTTTGATCCAAGGAACTTTGAGCAACTCAAGGACCAAAAGTGAGAGTTGGAAGTTTCCCTAAAAACCAAATTTGAATTTTTTCGAAGTTGGGAGTTTGGATCAAATTTGGTTTCACCAAAAAAATTCATTTCCATTATATCAAAAATAAAATAAAGAAAGAAGATAAAATGACTTCTTCAAAATCAGAAAAGAAAATATTGGAAATTGAATTTGGAACCAAAATATATTTGTTGAGTTTTATTTGCAATTTATTTTATTAGCATAGCAAAAAGTATTTTTTTTGAAAACTTGCATTTTAGGCCGGATAAAAGTTCATAAGGTCATATATAAGACCATATTACTATGTGAATTTTCTGGCAATTCTTAGACTTATTTTCATTCGTCTTTTGGTGCTTTAATGCTGCTGTAAAAAACGTTAAAAAAAACGCAGCCCAGCAGGCCCATGCCCAGGCGCTATCTTCTTCTTCCTCTGAACGTTACAGAAACATGTACGCACGCACGCGTTGGGGCGGCCCCCTTCCGACCACAGCAGACTGCTGTAGTGCTTTTAGTTCTGCTATGTATGATGTAACAAAGCTGTTGATAGCAAAAGGTGTTTGGAAAATATCCTCGTACATGGCCTTTCTTCGTGAACTCCATAACGCCCATAGGGTGACCACAAAAGCAAGGAAATCCTCCTGGTTGAGAGCTTCATACATTACGAACAACCACCTCTTTGGATTTTCCTCTCTGCAAGTACTCAGTTTATCCAAAACAGCTTCCGTTGAGAGTGCCCAAGTGCTCCTCGAGACCGAGCAGTCCACCAAAGCATGTCGCCAAGTATCAACAGCCCCGCAAAGGCAACAAGCCCTGGAAGATGACATGTTTCTGTGATGGAGAAGTGCAGCTGTGGGAATAGAATTTCTAGCGAGCCTCCACAAGAAAAATTTCAGCTTGGATGGAACCCTGATCCGCCAAAGATCAGTCCAGCCTTGGTCGGCGCCCTGGGAGTCGGAGGAGCCCCCCTGCTCGTACAGCCATGCCTCCCGGCCTAGCTTTGTCCGTTGAATCATCAGGTATGCTGAACGCACTGAAAAGATACCCTTTCGATCCTCGGACCAAGCCCAAAAGTCATCTATCTGTCTTGTGCAAAGAGGAATTTGTAAGATGGCCTCTGCGTCTATCGGTATAAACACCGAACACACCAAGTTCTCATTCCAGGTAGACGAGGTATGGTCGATCAGCTCAGCCACCTTCCTCGGTGAATCAGGAATTAAACAAGCAGTAGGCCTTCTCGCATGTGATCTCGGCAACCAGTTGTCGTCCCAGATATTGGTTGATTCCCCATCTCCAATCCTGCGCACCAAACCTTGAACCATAATGTCCCGGTCATCAAGAATGGCTCGCCAGATTTGCGAGGGGTGTGATCCCAAGGTTGCACCGAAGATATCTGTATCAGGATGATAGACTGCTTTCAGGATCCTCGCGCTCAAAGACAGGGGGTTTTGCAACATACGCCAGGATTGCCGAGCTAAGAGGGCCAAGTTAAAGATCTCCATGTCTCGAAAACCAAGGCCTCCAAGGTTCTTTGGTAAGGTCACCACGTCCCAAGCCACCCAGCTAGGCTTCCGCTTTCCTTGTTTGCTCCCCCATCAGAATTGTCTGATTAGCATAGTAACACTTTCGCATAGGCCCCGAGGAAGACGGAAGCATGCCATAGAGTATACTGGAATTGCTTGAGCAACCGCCTTGATTAGTACTTCTTTCCCTGCGGAGGATAAGAGTTTTTCGATCCAACCTCTCACCTTTTCCCAAACACGATCCCGCAAGTACTTGAAGGTCCCATTCTTCGAGTGTCCGACCTCCGTTGGCATACCCAGGTACCTGTCACTGAGTGACTCATTTTGCACATTCAAAATATTCTTCATATCATCTCTAACCTGTTGCGGGCAGCCTCTGCTGAAAAAGATTGATGACTTATCGTGATTTATCCTCTGTCCTGATGCCAAACTGTATGTGTCCAGTAGGTTTGATACCGCTACTGCCCTCTCATTCCCTGACTTAAAAGCAGCAGGCTGTCATCGGCGAAGAGAAGGTGGTTCACGGCGGGAGGCGTAGGTGCCACCTTTAATCCTACAATGTTTGATGACGAAGAACTGGTTTTCAGGAGGCACGAAAGGCCCTCCGCTGCAATTAAGAAAAGGTAAGGGGATATCGGATCTCCCTGCCTTATACCTCTGCTTGGTACAAACTGATCAAGCTTTTCTCCATTAAACAGTACTGAAAAGGAAACAGACCACACCATGCTCATGACAGTTTTTATCCAGGGGACGGCAAACCCTAGCTTTCCCATTATGGCCTCCAAATAGTCCCACTCCAGCCTATCATACGCTTTCATCATATCAAGCTTAAGAGCACAATAACTGTTAGCCTTCGCTTTATTGCGCTTCATGAAATGAAGACACTCATAAGCACTTATAATATTATCTGTTATGAGCCTGCCTGGGACGAAAGCCGACTGCTCCTCAGATATGATATCTGGTAGAATTTGCTTCAGCCTATTTGCAATGACCTTAGATGCAATTTTGTATAGGACATTGCAGAGGCTAATAGGCCTAAATTGTGACAAGATGGAAGGATTTGTTACCTTGGGAATCAGAACGAGGATGGTGTCGTTTATGCTCTCCGGAGTTTCTTCCCCTCTCACAATCCTCAAAACAGCATCTGTCACCTCTACACCACATAACTCCCAGTGTCTTTGATAGAAATGTGCCGGAAAACCGTCGGGACCGGGCGCCTTTGTTGGGAACATTTGAAACAAGGCTGCCTTAACCTCCTCATTTGAGTAGGGGGCACACAACATATCATTCATCTCTGTCGATACTTTAGTTGGGATGCAATTTAAAACTCTCTCCATATTGCTCACCCCCTGCGATGTATATAGAGTCTTATAAAAGTCATTTACCATCGCCTTCAACTCCTCTGGATCATCTGTAATTACCCCCAGCGAGTTTTGCAAAGCCTTGATCATATTCTTTTTTCGACGGATACTTGCCCTTAAGTGAAAAAATTTGGTGTTCCTATCACCCGATGTGAGCCACTCCACCCTTGATCTCTACCTCCACATAATTTCCTCCCTGTGATATAGCTCTACAAGCTTCTCGTTGATTTTGAGCTCAACATGTGTTGGCGCAGTACGGCTTGCGTCCAACCTGAGCTTCTCAAGCTCTCCCTTTAGCTGTTTGATCTCCTTGCGGACACTCCCGAAAGTGTCTCTGTTCCATCGGTCCAAATCCTTGGATTGCACCTCTGGATGGGCTAGTCAAACTCAATGTAGACGCAGCGGTGGGACGATCGCTTGGAGCAGTGGCAGCTGTCTGCAGAGATCGAGATGGTGTTTTCATGGGAGCATCGGCGGTGGTTTTCCCCAACTTGTCAGATCCCGGCATTCTGGAGACACTCGCTATCAGGGAGGCACTGGCTTTATCTGATGATATCTACGTCGGAAGGATCCATGTGGCATCGGATTGCAAGGTGGCTGTCGACGATATCCATCAGCAATATAAAGGGAGCTACGGTGCAATTGTGCAGGAGATTATGCAATATAAATCGTCTTTTGAAACTTGTAATATTATTCATGAGTTTAGGAGCTCGAATATCGAGGCTCACAAACTGGCAAAGGGGACTGGCCGCCATGCTTGGTTAGGCCAGCCCAACGAACTTGATTTTGTCCCTGTAAACATTGTGACGATCTAATAAAGCTTTGCAGTTTGTCTAAAAAAAATGTACGCACGCACGCAGGCAGCACCCCACCCCCTCCCCTCCTCTCCCTCGCTCCAAAACCGCTCTAAAACGGTTCCCCTCACCTCCCTCTACATTTTCCCCTTCACTAGTGCGCCTTAATTCCCCCTCTAATGGCCATTAGAAGCCCAAGTAACAGCCACCATTAACATCATAAAGTCGGCAACGCTCAGCTCATCTTCAGACCTCCCCAAGCCCTATATAAAGCACCCCTGGGAGCTCTTCTCACCCCTCGTCCGAAGCCCTCTTTTTTTTGGAGTTTTCCCCCCTTCCTAACCTCGCCAATTGCTCGCCGGAGTTCGTGAATTCCGGCGACCTCTCACCGTGCGTACATGAAGCAATCTACAACCACAACTTGTGCAAGTGGTTCAACTCATCGTCCTCTACATCGTTCCGCACGCGTGCACACCGGAGCCACCTTCTTCCTCGTCTCCGGCGACAAGTCCGGTGAGCACCCAGGCAGCGAATCACAGAGCGCCACTTGTCCCTGGCCGATTTTTTTTCTTTTTCAGGATTTTTTTTTCCAAATTCAGATTCTTTACCAAATCTTCTTTCTTGTATATCTTTTAGTCTATAGATCCAATTTAGTTGATTCTTTTTCCTACTAGTTCATACAAATCTCATCTATTCAGAGAACCAAACGAAAAATATTTTTGAAAACTTTAAAATTTGAATTCAAACAGGTCTGAATTCAAACTTCGTTAGGCCGTATCTCGAGTTCCGTAATTCCGTTTTAGGTGATTCTTTTTGCAAATCAAAGCTCATTACGTGTACTTTATGTTAAAACCAAAACCATTTATTTTTGTTGCTGTAATAATTACATTCTGTACAGAAACTTTATTTGGTTGTTTTTGAAGTTTTCCGGAGTCCTCTCTTTGTTTTCTTTTTTGATTCTTTGCTTGTATGCTTATGTATGTTATTGCTTGCTTACGCTAGATCATCCGGAGTGCGAGACTTGCTACTACGAATCTTTAGAGTTCAACGATCGTCAGCAAGGCAAGTTCACAGTTTGATCATAATTTTTAATACCCAGTTTTTAATATGCATTAGTTTCACCCTCAAAGATTGCATGAGTAGGATTGGGAACTTGTGGTTATGCTTTGTAGTTCATGTGGTAGGAACCTGTGACCTTTGATCACCTTGGGAATATTCGTTATGTCATATATTGCTTAGTCATGCTCGTAGACGGGGATTGGTATGTGTGATCCATGCAAGTTGCGAGAGTTAATAAGTTTGGGACAACATAAGGTGGCAACTTTAATACACATCTGGGTGGATTGTTTGGGGCACCTGGAGCAACCAGTGCTTGCCCAAGGGGAATCCCGGAGTACCCGTGTGATTACCCTAGGTCCGCCACCAAGGCTCAAAGGGATCATAAGATATTTCATGCCTAGAAACTTTCGTGTGCAGCCACAAGCCATTATGGGCTCTGGCATAGTTGAGTAAGTTGGGTGACCTTTTTCCGTGGTAGATTAGCTGATGTAGGGGAAAGTAGGTGTACCGGTCTACCCAGGGTTAAGGGGAAACGCTTCTGAAAGGCTATGTCTCGATCTTCCGATCATGGAGGTGGTCGATTCTTGCGGGGAAAAGTGCGCAAACTTCTGCAGAGTGTACAAACTAATCATGATTAGCCGTGTCCCCGGTTATGGACAACTTGAGTATCTAGAAGTGAATTATTGGTTGATCTCATCACTCTTTTAATGAAATTATTGGGTTACTAATAAGTTGGGAATTTTGGGATTGATTTAGAGGAACCTTCTCAGTAATGGCATTTTAACTTAGTAGTAATATAAAAATTATTCCTTTGTTGTAGGGTAAAATTTGCTTTATGCAAAAAATTAAACTTAGAGCCTCCACCAGCTAAATTTGTATATAGAGATAGTCTTTTTCATCATTACTCTATAGTGTGACATTGCCAGCATATTCCATGTGCTGACCTACACAGCTGCAATGTCTCATGTTGCAGACTTTTCCGACAAAGATTAAAGGTGCGATAGGTCGTTGTTCTACACTCAGTTGGCCGTGGAGTTGGATGGACTCAGTTAGCTTCAATGCTTCCGCAGTTATTTTTATTGAGATGGCCTTTGGCCATATTATTGTAATAAATACTCTTTTGAGGACCTTGATGTAATAAAGTGTGTGATTGAACTCTGTTATAATTCCTCGAGTACTGTGTGTCAGCATACCGATCCAGGGATGACACTTAAGCACAAAGACTTCGATCCATTTGGGTCAGGTCGCTACAACGGGATTGCGACTTCTCGATGCACGGGTATCAACGTTGTGGATGCACAATAGTGTGGTGGCAGAGGCATGTGTCGGAGTGCTCGGTTAGAGATGCACTGTTGTGACGTTTGTGAAGAGACACGGGCGTGGTACCGTGACCATGTAAGAGTCGCGGGGCTTGACACGTTAGGCACGTAGATGCAGGCACGAAAGGCACGGAGGTGAAGACGCAAGAGGCACGGAAGTGGGTTTTTTATTGTCGCGAACAACTATCAATCCTGTGGATGTTCAAAAGTGTGGTACCCGAGGCATGCTTCTGAATACGTAGTTAGGGAGTCATGGTGTGAAGCCTCTAGAGAGTCACGCGTGTCTGGCATCACGGGCATGGAGTGGTGTGGGGCTTTGAGAGGCATCACTGGCCCTCAACCCTCTGGATGCATGGTGGTGTGGTAGGAGAGGCTTGCTTGCTAATACCGAGGTAGGGAGGCACCATTGTGGATGCACAGGTGTGAGGTCTCTAACGGCGCGAGTGGGTGGCACCACATGCATTTGTTTGAATACTGATTTAGAGAGTCACATTTGTACTCACGCCAGATGCATGCCGTAGGTTGGTGGCATTCGGCAGCACACGGTTGGAGAGAGGGGGAATGTTTGTGAAACATCAAAGTCACTGGCGGTCACGCGTGAGGAGTATGTAGAGTCATGACGCGTCGACATGACGCACGTATGTCTAGGGACGGACTTGGGGCTTTATGGGGCATGGTCATCAACCGCCTGGATCGATAGTTGTGAAGTGTCCAGGGGCACCGGCTTGTGTTCGAATGCTTGGTTACTGAAGAATCAAGGAACTACATCAATAAAAAGAGACTGTTGCTTCATTATCACAGCATGATGTGCGGTTAAACCGTTTTCTGAGGTTTTGATGGAGCTAGGCTCGTTCGCTTATCAACAACTTTTTAGTCCCTGATGTCGTCGTAGATCTTTCTAATCTCATCGCCCATTTTGCTGGGTTCGATTGTATTCTGATCGCTAAATAGTAGCCTGCACAGTTGTTGTGCTTTCCGTTGTTCCGTGCCATCCTATAAAAAGTTCGGTGAAAAACAAGGACAAAAACACATCAGAATTAGGTCATGCAGTTGTATGATATCTAGCAGATTTATTGCGAGTTTTAAGTGAAAACTTACGTCGAAATTATCTATCTCTTCGACGAAGTGGTTGCCATCAAAGAGATGCGCGAACCTTAGAACAACAAACGGGGTTTCACCTTTGTTCACCTTTGGAACGCCCTGTAAAAATTGAACTTCCCATCTAGTCTTTTCCTTTTCGAATTTTTCACCGAGTAATATTTCGCATACTTCTTTAAACCTGGGTACCTAGGATTTGCATTTTGTTTTTGTTTTAGAGAGACATGTAGTGTAATTTGTAAAACTGAAAGATGGTGTTATTTACAATTCTTACCAGTTTGTCTTTATGGTTGTGGTATTTGTTATGCTCCTTTTCTTTGTTGGCTTCGTTGATTTCCATGTAAGCAATTTGCTTACTTCGTTGATTTTTCAGGTATTCTTGCCTCTTCAATTCATCAAGAGAGGTTTCTTCAGGCTCGATGATTTGAAGCTTCCTTCTATATTTGTCGAGCACTAATAGTGTGTATCGGTCTTCCTTTTCAAGTGGCATGAATACCTGCGGTACAAAAGTTTTATTGTTAGAGGAGAGTGTAGAATATAGTATTCTGTTTGAAATGCTTATTTTTATTTTGTTGTATGGAAAACGCTATTACCATTTTTGCTATTTTGAGCTTCTCTGGTTGACATTTCTGAAGGAACAAAGGAACCAAGATATCCTTCTCTCGTGTGAAATCATCTCTGAAGTTCTTTATAGATTTTCTTTTATCCTTTAAACCCAGAATATGCTGCAACAAATAAAAAACGATAAAAACGAGTTAAAAAAATAGATCGGTACCAAGAGATTAAACAATAGTTGCAAAAAGATGAGTTTATATGATCACTGTGTTTTTTTTTAAATTTACCTCTGCAAAGCTTGGGCCTAATAATAGTCTATGTCTTTTGTGTATAGTTTGGTTGCTGCTTTCCCATGCTTCTGCTAACTCATCGAGCAGCTTCTTTTCCATTCCTTGACGTTTTTTCTTGTTTGTAGGCCCAAATATTTCCTTTAGGTTTGATCCAGTAAGAGTTGTGCTCTTGCTCTGTGGTTGATCTCTCGAGAATACTACTTCTCTGCTTACATGCAAAATAGTAGAAGATTTTTTTTGAAAAAGTCATTAACAAGCAAGCTGATAAACAGGAATTCAAGGTTCTTTCTAGTTTTTGTGTTATTTGTGTGATTGCCGCCTAACTTAAACTAATTTCATCTGCAAAAGGAACCAAGTCACCTTTTGAATTTGTCCTGCCATGTGTCACTCATGACTATGTCGTAGAGCTCGTTCGCCTTACACACGTATTTAAACGAATGCCGGTGTCGCGGGTATTTCTTGGTGCTCTCTGATTGATGTTGGGTTTTTTCGTCTCGCTCTGTCAAAACAGATAAAAAATTATGGCTGTTGTTTCTAAAAGATATATTTGAAGCTCCTGTGATTTTGACTGATGGTAAAAATGAAAATAGTTATATTACCTTACATGGGCGAAAAAAGGTTTATAGTCTCTGGTTTGAAAACTTTGATTTTTTCAGGAAGTTGATGGGTGCTTTATTTGGTTGGTTTTACCACATATGAGTGTGAATATGTACTCTGGTTTCCATTCGGCATCCACCTTGCTGGGCTGCAGGCATGTCAAAATGTATGGTTTATAGTTACGTGTTGTCCACCATTGTGAATAAACTAATTACGGTAATAAAGAAATCAGGTAATTTGACGTGTATGTATTGGTAACTTACATGAAAATCCTCTCTGTCCTTGACCAGTTCTTTCCCATTCCAGTATTTTGCAAATTGGGCCGTGAAGTGTCCGCATTGTGTTCCTTCTTGCTTTGGTGTGCAGACCCTGTGAGGCCTTTCTTCTATCCTTACCCAGTCTGGTTCGTTCTTGTCTTTTAGTTGGTGGTACTTGTTCATCAGCACAGACATCCTTCTCATCTGTGATTGCATTTTGGTTTAGTTGTTTGGGTACGACATTGATAAAAGTAAGAGTATCATACTATCACGGGGAAAAGAATAAATCAATGTACAAAAAGTACATACCAGTTCTGCTCGATGCACATGGTGTTTACTCCAAGATAAATCGGCGTAGTTTACATAGTTCAGTGAGTCAAGAATATCAATGCTATCTCTGTACTTGTTCATTACATAGAGCGTGTAGTGGCTGTCTGTGTGATGAGGTATCATGATCTACGTTGAGAGAGGAGATCGTTGTTGATGTAAAAATTGAATTTCATTTAATTGTTGAAGCTCAAGGAGAATAAGTCATTTGTTCAGTAATAGTTCTGAACTTACCATCTTCGAATGCAGGGTGTTTTTACCTCGCACGAGTTGTTCAAATCCTTGTAGTGCATCGTCCTCGTTGAATTCTGATAGCTCTCCTCTATTATAATTGAGACCGAGCACCATCTTCAAGAAAGAGAGTGTGTGGTTTTAGTTAAATATTGTACCATAGTAATGACGGTGGTGTTTTTGTGGGTGAGGTATGCATACATTTGCGAATTCTGGAGGGAGTATAGTTGTGACGTCTGGGTTGAACTGTTCCTGTTCTGTCCATTCGTTCAGTAACGCATTTAGCATGGAGCCCTCCATTTGTGTATCTCCTTTCCCTGCTTGTTCCACGAAGGAATTTCCTGAAATGTAGCCTTCACGCTTTGGGCTTTTATATAGCTGTTCTCTGCAATCAAGGAGGGTTTAGAAGTAGTTGAGTGAATGGTTAGTTGGATGTTAGAGAATGTGCAGCTCTCTGTAATCGTTTCCATGGAACAAGGAGAATCTGCTTACCGTTTGCATTCTTTCTATCCTTGTCGGCTCATCAGATATCTATAGAGTTGCATTGCCTTTTCTTTGTAAATGAAATCTCCTGGAACAAGTGGTGCAGCGTTGACTTTCTCAATTTCCTTGCTTGCTCGCTTGAATGGCCTCTTAGTCGAGATTATGTTTGCTGAGTTGATCTCATATGATTGAATCGTCGAGGGTTTTGGGGAACTTGTCTGCACTCTTGCAAGATGCCTTGCCTTTTTCTTGTCGTGACCTAACTGCGCCTGCTTGTTAAGCTGCCCAGGTGTTGGTGTTTCCTTTTGTGTGTTGTTGTTTTTTATGCTCGGTTCTACTGAGACTACATCATCGCGTTTCCTCTTTTGAAGTATCTTTTCTAGTAAATCCTTCTCTTTCTGCTTCTTTTCTTCTTGTGCATGTTTTGCCTCGGGTGATGTTCCTGATATGCAATCTTCGCCAACAGGGTTCATGTTCTGTTTGGAAAGCTGTTGTTCTCAAGTTGGTACACTCTTTGTCATGTTATCCACTTCTAAAGGCGAGCGTGTTATGCCTTGGGTGTTTTTATCTGGGGGTGGTCTGTCTGGTTCTATCGGGGGATCTTTCCGTTCGTCTTCCTTTTGTAAATCAGTGTCTGGCTGTGCGTGTTGTTCCCTCTGTAAACCAGCATCTGTCTGGGCTTGTTCTTCCGTGAGTGCTTCTTCAGACACCTTGGTGGTATCCTTGCTGCTCACATGATAATCTTCTTTCTCCTCATCGCTGCTTGTGTCATTAATGTCAATAACTTTTATCTCTTGAGCGCTCGTCCCAATGTGCTCGGGAGTTGGAGGAATCTCTTCTTGAATTATGTCACAATGTATTCGTTGCATTTCACTGTCTTCCATATCGACCTCAGAGTTCAGCATATCTGTTAAAATAAAAAATAAAAACTTATTGGTGTGTCTCTGAAAATTAGATAAGTATAATTTTACTTCGTTGTCTTTAGGAAGAGAAACCTGTGGTGTAGTTGATTAATGACAGTGCGGCCGTATCACTGTATTGGCTGATTATTTGATAGAGAATTTTCTTCCTCAACTCCGGGACTTGTTCTTCTGTTAGTAACACTGTTTCTCCACCGTCGGTGTAGTGCTTTGCGTTCATGAACATATAGAACGCACAGTCGAGTCTGCAGGTAGAAGGATGATTGGTTATTGTCGCTGTCCAAAGATGGTTGGGAAGTTTAGGTGAAGTTGTCCTAACGTCCTATGTTTTTTATGGATTGCATTAATAATTTAATTGTTACAGTGAGTAAGGAAAAGGAGAAAGGTTTGTAGTGCTTACGTTCCTCCCTGAAGTGGCACCTGCATTTTGACCTTTTCGAAATGGTCAATACTACTTGGAGACAGTTGGAGCAATTTGCTTATTTGCTTCCATATCCTCTTTACTCTGCTTGTTACTGTGTTGAAGTAATCCATTGTGCCTGGATATTCATATGGTAAAGAGTCAAGGAGTTCAAAGCGCTCTTTTTTATGTTAATCGTAACAACGAAGTAGTGGCCCAGATCTCCTTGTTGAACAGGCCTGCCTATGCAAATTGGTAGAAAGAACTGCAAAATGCAAAATAAATAAATAAGGGATCCTTCTTGGATTTAGTCATAATTTGTGATCGTTAAACGGAATTGTAGTGCCGAGATTATATCTCTTATCTGTAACATGAGATGTGCTTACCATGTCTAAATCTTGTAGTTGCTCTCCTTCTTCTAGATCAAGGAATCTTTAAGCCTTTTAGGCATTGTCTTGTCTCTGACTTGTGCTTCGTCTTTATTTTTCAACTCCAATGGATCTTCATGGTTGGCCATGCGTATTGATGCCTGCTTGTTTTGTCACATGTGCGTAAAAGAAATTTGTAAATTCAATTGTACAGAAAAGGTTGATTGATTGATAGAGTGATATTCATTGTTGAAACTTGAGGTTTACTTACGGTGTTGTATTGATAGAATCTTTCTCTTTGTGCCCCTGAGTTGCTTTTTCAACATCTGTAGCATGACTGCCATGGTTTCGCTGCGCACTGCCTTTCCAATGTCGAAGCTTTGTGCCATGTGGCTGACCGTTACTGTTGACGTCTCTGTATTTATTAAAATCTCGTGCCTGCAATATATATATATTTACAGGTATACATATAAAATGTTTAAGGGAGGAAATCATTGGAAGAAAATAATTCTTTGGTGGTAACATGAACTTACCCTTTGTCCTTATTCGCTGTCATGACGTTGTTGTACAGGCGTTCGATCCCTTCATCTTTTGTGCCTTCTTCGATGGCCAGGTTTTGTATGATCAACGGTTTATGTTCTGTTCGAGTGCCGTCCTGGGTTACCGTCGTGTTTGTGGCGGCAACATCTTTTACAGCGCAATGTTTCTTGTCTGATGGTGCGGCCTTTTTCTTGTTGTTGTCTGACTCTCTCTCTCTCTGGAATATTTGCTGCATGGTTTTCCAATGCACCGTAGCCCTTTGCATCTTTGCTTGTGTCTGTGTGGGTGTCTTGTTGAGGTTTCTGCGTTATCGTGCAAAAACGTGGTTAAAAAATAATTAAATATGCTCGTTATTTTCATTGTAGTTTAGTGTGCATTCCCTAAGAAAAATACTCAGATGTTTAGTGTGTCTTTGAATCTTTTTATTGTAGCTTCACCTTTTCAGTCGTTTCCGCCGCTGCTGCCTCTTCGACCTTTCCTTCGGTGAGTGGAGGTTTTTGGACCTCCTCTAGATCTTTTTCGTTTTGTTCATCCGTGGTGTCTCGCGTCATACCATAGTAGTTAAAATTTATATGGTGTAATGCCATCCCTCCATCACCGTACACATCTCGCGTCATGCCGTTTTTTTGTAAAGACCGGTGATCACAAGTGAGAGCGAGTCCTCCCCGCACACAGTGTGCCACTGGATACTGATGAGTACAACGCAGTCAACTGTCAGCCTGGCTGCATCTGCAAAAGCAGAAATCCCGGTGATCACCATCCTTCCATCTTTGTGTATACAGTAGGTGCCAGGCAAATCAAGGCTGCTGAAAATTTGAACAAGCCTGATGCTGCCCTTGAGAGGCAAATATCCAAGCTTCATCCTAAGATCATTGGTAACAATAGCTGGCATTTTCTGTACAATAACAAAATATTCTGGCATTAGATTAGGAGGACACACATGTTGACTGTGGTTTAGAGAAAGAAACAACGACGTACCAAACGGTCTGTGTGAACGTTGGTGAAACATAGACAGTGCACAAAGGTAATGGCAGGGATGTGTTTAGCATTTAGGACTAGTTTAATCATGCAAGCCATGTCGATATAGGAAAGTTTTATGCCCCGGGTGTAGACTATCTCGTCTATGTAGCTCCTTTCCGATAAACTGAGGCCTTCAAGGGCTAAATAAATACAACCATGTATTAGCCACTATGTGTGAAGCAATGAATAGAGCAGTTGAAACTAAAATAAATGAATAATGGGTTTTAAAAGGGAAATTACAGTTTTAAATACATTGTGAGTACAAAGAAAGATTTAATACATTATATCACAGAGATTACGCACATAAATATCAACGGCATGCCACAGTAAAATTATAATAGATAAATGTTAAACCAGAACAAATATTGATAAGCGATCAGAACATACCAACGGAAGGTTTGGGAAACACTTTGTGACCTCCTCGAGATTCACTCAACATCAAGTCAATGGGAAAGAAGAAATCTTCTACCTGCAAATCCAATTTTATAATATCACCGTAAAACAGATCATAGTCACGTACCAACTTTTCCCATCCAGTTCCATGAAACATAGACCTGTGGTTGCCATCTGTAAACTTAATCTTGTAAGACAATTCATCAGTAGTGCTTAACACAAGGTCAAAATCTTCGTCTTCAAAACCATCCTCGAAAGCTTCATCTTTCCATAAAGAGATCAAAGAAAGGACCTGGTTCCGGTAGTAGCATGGGACATACTGCATAAAAGTAAAATTAAGACAAAGGTATATAAATGTTTTACTGCTTTTCAGAAAAAATGCATGAAAGTGTTTTTTTTCTTGAAATTTCTTGGCTTTCAGGCACGGACACAGGCACCATCTATGAAATTAGGGACAATTGCATTTTTACCCCTAGTTGGTTCCTACCCACAGGTTTTGCCCTTAATTTTCGAGCTTGCTCAGTTTTGCCCTTACTTTTTCAATCGTGGTCCCTCGAATGCCCTTTGACCGTTTGCCCAAAACTTTGAAAATTCATAACTAATTCATATGAACTCAGAAAAATGAAAATAAGATATCAAAATGTTCAGATAAACATTACCTTTATGTGCATATCATTTGCATTCAGGACAAAAGCACCCTTTAAACTACCTGAGGTAATTAATGTTATTAACATTATTAAAAATAAAAAGGTATAGACAATATTTTTTTCATGATTAAAAATTACATGCAAATGTAGGTGATGTTTTCTGAACATCCAGATATTTTATTTGCATTTTTCTAAGTTCGTATCATCTTGTTAAGATTGTTCTAACGACTTTGACCATTACTTGGAAACTTCATAACAAGTTGATACGAACTCAGAAAAATGCAAATAAGATATCAGGATGTTCAGAAAACATCACCTACATTTGCATGTAATTTTTATTAATGAAAAAAATATTGTTTATACCTTTTTATTTTTAATAATGTTAATAACATTAATTACCTCGGCTAGTTTAAAGGGTGCTTTTGTCTTGAATGCAAATGATATGCACATAAAGGTAATGTTTATCTAAACATTTTGACATCTTATTTGCATTTTTCTGAGTTCATATGAATTAGTTATGAATTTTTAAAGTTTTGGTCAAATGGTCAAAGGGCATTCGAGGGACCTCGACCGAAAAAGTAAGGGCAAAACTGAGCAAGCTCGAAACTAAGGGCAAAACCCGTGGGTAGGAACCAACTAGGGGTAAAAATGAAATTGTCCCTTTAATTAAACCCATAAAAACAATTGAGCTTCTAATTACATCAAGGCGTATAAAATAAAAACAAGCATGCGCAGTATAGTTCGTTCCGAAGGAATACGTGTGGTTGCTGACCGCGGAATAAAGATAACTGCAACAAATACAGTGACGAAGGATTTTACTGGCCACGTGATTGGTAGTAAAACTTACCAGGCATGACCCATAACAACGAGGCAAAGACACAATCAAGAAAGATTGGGCAACATCAGATTCAACACCGGGACAGTGGAGGTTCCTGCAAACACCACACGCCATGTTTGTCTGCGAGATGTAACAATATATAAGACTCGGGTTCATTAATTATTAAAGAAAAATTTATTTCAACACTCCGCTAAATGGTACAAAGAATTAAAGGACTATAAATCAGTGATACACGCTTGTTTCAACGAGTAAGATACAGCGGAGCGAATGCTGATATGGTGATATCCCTGGATGTTAGTGTCTCTGTAAAAAATGAAAAAACACGCACATACCTCCTCAAATCTACAAGCTTGCAGCGAACTAGCTGAAAAAAAATCAACTGTTGTCCTCCAAGATTATTCCCCTATGGAACCTCTTAAAAGGGGTAAGATATTAACACAAAAACTAAAATTAAAAGGGTAACATACAACAAGAATCCGACTAACAAAACACAGTGCGCAACGCATAAGTATTAAGCAGAGGGGAAAATTTTACTGTATTTCAGAGCAAGTGGGCGAATCATAGATCCATCTGTGTGGACTGTAGAGTGAGGAAGATGAAGCAAGAAAGACGGAAGGAACCAGACAAGAAGGGGAGCGGAAGAGCAAGTGACTCGGGAGAGAAGACGCACAAAACGATGTATTTATGGAGTAATTATGGAGAGGGAAGTAATTTTGTGCACTCGCTCGCCAAAGCTGAAACTACTGACAATAGTAAATGGCTCCTTGCCATCCCAGCGCAAAAAAGGGGTGGGGGAGGGGGGTAGGGGTTGGTGGGTCTGGCGAGTAGGTGGAGTATTTGGTTGAGCCGGACCATGTCGAAGTCCCTCGCTTTCATTTCCCCTCTCGCTCTCTCACTATATCTCTTCCCATCTCTCTCCCTCTCTCTCTCCTCTCGAATTCGATGCCGCCTACGGCACCGCATCTGCTCACATCCTTCGGGCCATGTCGACACAAAAGTTCGGACAAGAGGGGAGGAAGGAAGGCTTGAACTTCCTTGAGCTGGATTTTGATTTCTATGTAGGTGATTTCCTGCTACATGCGGAGCGTTGAACTGGGGTTTGTTTTACCAAGAAAAGATCTGAGCTCTAAACATTCATGTGTCCTTGTAGGAGAACCCTGATACCATCGAAGACCGCGATTTCTGTGGCAAAGAGCTCGACCGTCCTCTCTACTGCGTTCTCCACGATACCAAGCCTCTCAGGTGTGTGGCCTTTGAAGGAAGTGACATGGGGAGGAGGTTCTACGGCTGTGCTGTGAAAGTTAGTCACTTTCGAAAATCCGAGCTACTTTCTTGTTGAATCAAACTGTTTGGATATAGGACATGCAGTCTTCCAAATAAGATTGATTTCTTCTTGTGTTTTCCGGTTGATTGTAGGAAACATTGTGTAGTCATTTTACTTTACATAAAATGTAAAGGTCACTACTTATTTTACATCACCGAACACAAAAGAAGTGATCTAGACACTCAAATGTTTGTTTACAAATGGGACTTCTGTTTAATGGTCAGTATATTCTTCCAAAAAAAACTCTCTAAATAAGTTGACTGCAGAGGTAGCTCCAGATTAATTCAAGCTGGCTTAAAAGAGACTAAGTACAATTATGAAATAACTCCGCGGACAGGGTGGGCGAAGTACCATAATTAGTGATGTGGGTACCTAAGCATTGACGTTCCACATTGCACAAACACAGTACATAGTTAGTTGAAAGAGGTTATAAACCAAGTATATGTGAAGTTTATTATATCCCAGAGCTTGTGCAGCAGTGTATTAATAATCTCTGTTCATTTTGTTCCTTTTTGTTCGCAGTGAGGCGTGAACTGTGGAGTCGTCGAATGGGTTGACCACCATGGCCTATCATTATGCAGAGGTGCCTACTCAAGCTCTGGGGGATGTTGCATGAGAGAAATGATGATAGGCAAGCAAAGAATGAAGAGATAAGCAGGCTTAAGATGGATATTGAACAAGTGAACCTTAAGCTCGAGAATCTTGTTGCAGCTGCGGAAAGAACTAATGTTACTACCATGAAGATTGACAGGTAGAAGAAGCAGATGGGTATCATTGATAAAGACGCTGAGCGCATTCAGAGGTCTCTCACAAGTGCCATTCAGAATCTTAAGGACGAGAGGGGTGAAATTAAGCTGGACAGGGATTTTCTGAAGGAGGAGGTGCATAAGCTGAAGGAGAATAGAAATAAGATGCAAAGCGTCATCTGTGATCTTTTGCGGCAAGGGTTTGCGAACACTGATGACTTCCTGATGATCAAGGCAATCCTTGAAGAATGACCATTGACAGTTGCCTTCTTTTGAAATGTTGCAAGGGATACTCGTCTAGTATAAGTTTATGCTTGGACATGGTTACTTGACTAAAGGCATGGTTACTTGGCTAAAGGCATGTATCTCATTTTTTGCAATCTTTCAGAGGGTGTGTGACGGTCTATGCACATCAAATATTGATCTCCTGAATATTTTATATTTCAAAGAAACGTGCTGCTAGCGAGGCGCATCCGGCAATCTTTCATCTTGGATAGTTCCACGAGACATGGGTTATTATAATCTAGCAAGGCACAGATGTCGCTTTAGCAAGGCACATATGTCGCTTTTTGCAGTCATGGGGAACCATGCCTCTGGTAACGTGGCACTGACTTGTCAAAGGCACAGTCCTATGTCAGACAGGACCACCGCACTAGCGCTGACACACATAAAATCTACAATCTACAGAGTCGCGCTTACTCCTGAAGCCGACGCACATCTGTGCCTCCGTGACTCGGTCATAAACTCTTTCACGGACATGCGTTTTCATGAAAGGCACGTACAGTCTGAGGTCGCCGGGAGCACAGTTTGAGATTAAGCAGAGCCACGACCGTGTGTGTGTGTGTGCAAGGAGGCAGTGCCGTCCGGTCAAGGCACTGCCTCTTCTCTTCCAAATGTTTTTGTTCCCTGGTCGACTACCGCACACAAATGTTTTTGTAGCATCACGATAGAATGACATAAAACTATCAAATTATCAGAAGAGCAGGTGCATAGCAAAAAAGCATTGTTATAACAAGCTTACAAAACGGCGCAAAAGGTGAATGGATTGTTTGGCCAGGTTTAGACATAACACAGTCTCGGATTGGAGCAACAACATCTAACTGTACTAGCTTGAGGAACTAACTACAACCCTGTATCCAGCAGGCACAAGTGAACGGATCTGACAAATCCAGGCATTCAACACGCCTGTGTTTCAAATCCAACCACAGATGATTGCAGCATGCTGATAACTTGAGATGAGCGCATTTGGAAGCTTTATTCTCCCACAGGAACAACTTCTGTTGCTATTTGTAAAATTCTTGCATGAAGTCTGAGGGAAAGCGAAACTTAATCCTCATGGTCTCTAGCTCCGTTGCATTTAGAATAAAGAACCTCACAAACTCAGTGTTCTTCCTGCTTTTTTCATAATCTTCCAGTGTTACTGTCTTTAAATGAATGATGTGTTCTTTGAGAAATGCACGGTGCTTGCGACGCCAAATATTTCTTGCACCATCAGGAATGAATCCTCCCTGAAAACACATAAAGGTTGAAAGATACTCAAGATCTATTGAAGGACAAAATGAACGATAAATTCCATGACCCCCGTCCCAATCAGTTCATCGAACATTTCCCTAGATACGGATGTATGTATAATAATAATAAAACATGCCTAGACACAGGGTGTATCCATTGCAAACAAAATGTAAGACAAGCTTTTTGAGATGCAAGGAGTGCTGCACTATGTACGATATGAGCTTTTCATTGGGCGTGAGAATCATCACCTCAACAAACAAGTTCTCCAGATTTGGAAGGCACTTAAGCAAGTGAATGACTAGGTCCACTTCATAAGACATGGCCAAAAACAAGGTTTTGACAGATTGCCGCATTGTAGATAGGCTGACCGTCGCCAAACCCTTCACATAACATAGAAAATAAAACATAAAATTATTAGAACAAAAGATTGGATGACATGAAACTACTTTCTCAAGGAAATGCAGCTGGAATTATTGTGAAATGTCAGTACCATAAGACCTGTGGAGCCAAGCGAGATCCTGAATTTGCCCAATGTCTTCAGTTTAGGTGCAGAGACGATGAATACCTCCATGTTATTGCTCAGGATATCGTGGATCAACCTTTGAAGTGAGGGGGCATCCTCGATGATGAATTCTCCTTTCTCACCATGGATGCCGATGCTTACAAGGTTAGGCGAATTTATTGTGATCCGATGCCTTTCTCTATTCCAAACAAGCAGCAGGCACTCGAGTGCAGGGCAACTAGAGTTGATCATGCTTTGCAACGAGAAGTCTGATATATCAACCTCAACAAGCGAAAGTCTCTTGACCAGTGGTAGTTCAAGTACCTCTACATGATGGTCTGGTATCTGGAAACACGCGGAGCTGACAGTGCGTAGAGAATAGGAAAACCGAAAGACGAAATTCGATAGTGAGGGCGTAGATGAAGAGCATGTGTGTGATAGTTCAACAGTTTTTTTTTCACGAATCGTGGAAACAGGTAGTAAAACTCAAGCATCTGGAGATTGTTCAATCTGGGGGACTCAAGCCAGGCGTGGACAGTAGAAGGTCTGCATTGGAGGTAGCACGCCGGTATACAAAGGCGGAGAACTGCGCCCACATGGCTGGAGAGGATGGACTCTGGAAGGCACGAACCATCATCGGGAACTGTTTTTCCCTGATGCTAAGTTCCGATGTATCGTATGCGAGCAAGCTCCTCACTGTAGGCAGAGGCCCTACTGATGATCTCGATATGAACTGTTTCTAGATGGTTAAAAAGACAAGCGACAGGGATCTCACGACAGTCCAGATTCGGAGGAACGGTGGGCCAAACAGGGCGCCAACGACGTGCGAGCATACGGGTGCGGATGCCCTCCCTAGTGGAGAGACGGTAGATGACCTCACCGAGGATGGCGTCCGGGAGGTCGCTGATGCGGTCCGGACCAGACTGCTCTTCCTCGCCGCTTCCAACCGCTACCTCCAAACCACCGGAGGAGGCCGTCGCTGGTGGCGCGAGCCTCGCCCTCTTGGTGCATGACACACCGGAGTGGATCTCCATCTTCGTGTCCATTGCTGGGTTCGCGCCGCCTGCGAGCGCCGCTATTTGTGGTGTGGATCTGGAAAGACGGCTAAGCGTAACTGGGGTCGGGAAGGAAGGGGAGAGGAGTGGAGGAATCTGTTCAAGATCGACAAGAACAAATGATCGAACTCCTCTCTTTGCATTAGATGAAGTGCTATATATAGCACTAGAACAGGCGTTTTCAGGGGGCGTCGGTTCAGACAGAACCGACGCGATTGCAGAAAGCAACCGCCGTTACAAGCGGGAATTAATCCCTAAATTACCATGTTAATTAATCTTAACAGGATCGAAGGGGCGGTTGGAGATCAAGTATACTATTAATATTGATATTATTTCCCCCGCAAAATAATAAATGTTGAAATTTTTCTTTCTTGTTTGAGGGAGGAAACGAGGCACAGCCTTTTAGAATAGGGGAGCACTGCCCTGCATGCAATAGAGGCACGCTCGTCGATCGGAGTAGCAAGAGCGGGTTGTACATACACCATGCTTCTCTGCAGTGCAACATTACTGTCACTAAGTGCTGCAGAGTGACAGCCGATTGTCCGTGTTACAATTGTTTTCGTTGTAAGATTTTAACTCAAATGCACAAGGGCGACTTTCTATATTTAGTAGCGTCACGGTCCTTTACGCATGAAGGCAACTTTCTGTGTGTCAGTGTTTCAGGACACATGCACGGTTGTCAAGCCTACAAACGCATTGACCTGTTATTATCCAAAGTCACGTTCGCGTCTCTTTGTGTTCAAAATGATTCCGTTGACTCTATCACCAGGAGAGGCACGGTATGTAGGCCCAGAGAGGCATGCTTGCCTTTTACGCGGGGTCACGTTCATGCGTTTATAGCAGAAACCTGCGGCAACCGCCTCATCTTTGATTCAGTGTTTCTGGTCACAGGCACGGGCATGAAGGACTCAAAGGCATGGTCGGTGGTATTACATAGAGTCACGCTAACCTCTGTCTTACGCACAGCCACGGGCGTTTACTCTGTGAGGCACGGATTGGCCTATATGAGATACGCTGTTTTTGAAAGCTTATTTCCTTGTATTTAAAAGCACGGACGTGCAGTCCATAGTATGTTATTCGAAAAAGGCGTCGACGTTCGTGGCTATCTGTGTTTCAGCGTCAAGGGTCACAAGCACGGGCATACAACCCTCAAAGGTTTTCTAATTACATAGAGTCACGCACAGAGGTTTTCTAATTGTATTCCGAATGAGTCGGTGGAGAGGCATGGAAGTCCAGCCCACGAAGGCATGGTTTGTTCTTACCCGGAGTCACGATTGTGCGATTATTACCGAAACCTAATAGAATCGGGCGACTGTCCGTGTTACAATTGTTTTCATTGTAAGATTTTAACTCAATTGCACGAACCGTCGCCGAACCGTCAAGTGTGTCAGTGTTTCAGGTCAGAGGTCACCTTCGTGTCTCATTGTGTTCCAAATGCATCCGTTGACTCTATCACTAGGAGTGGCACGGTCAGGATGCTCAGGGAGGCATGCTTGTGTTTTACGTGGAGTCACGTTCATGCGTTAATTGCGGAAACCCAACGTTTCGACAGGTGTCTCCTCGTATTCGAGTGTGAACGCCACGTGGCACCGCTCCGGAAACCCAAGGGTCCGACGGGCATCTCCTCCGGTGACGCTGCTCTGGCTCATCGCCCGAGGCCAGGCTCCGGCTATTTAAGCACGACGGGGTCTCGAAACCCTAGCCACACCCTCTTCTCCCCTCTGCCCGCCGCCAGGCCATCCATTCCTCTTGCTGCTCTCCATCCTGACCCTCTCCGCCATGGTTGCGTAGGAGGAGACTACCGCGGAACCCCGTGTCCAAGGGGATCAAGGCTAGCATGGGTTCCTCATCTGTAAGTTCACTCTGCTTCCGCTTCATTCATTTTTTCTTTCCTTCGGCTACTAGATTTAGTTGTGAAATGTGAGTAAGCCAGACGGAATCTCGAAACCTTAGCCACATCCCCTTCCTCCTTTTATCCGCCTCTAGGCCATCCACTCCTCTTGCTGTTCTCTACCCTGACACTCTCCGCCATTGCTGTGCAGGATGACACTACTCCAGAGTGTCGTGTCCCGCAGGAGGAGATCTCGGCTGCCGAGGCTTCCTCATCTGTAAGTTCACTCTGCTTCCGTTTCATTCATTTTTTCTTTCTTTCGGCTACCCGATTTAGTTGTGAAACGTGGATCATTGTGGTGAGCTTCATCCTAAGTTAATGATAGTGCGTCCTGCCATCAATCTGACACCTTCTCTTTTGTCCAGGTGAAGAACTGACTGAAGGCTATGGAAGCTCACCTCTTGAAGATCGTGGAGATATCCACGAGGTTGTACGATCTTATGGATGAGAAGGCGAAGGCGAAGCTCAAACTTGAGTACGACAAGCTCAAGCTGGACACATACGTTATGATAAAAGAGATCAAGGAACTTCGCGCCCAGCGACCCTGATCGTTGTATCTGAAGCAATTAAGCAGTGGACTAAAAGTTTCTTATTTTGTCTTGCGTTACCTCGTTGTCAGTAACTTTGATAACAAACGTGTTTTGGTTTCCTGGTTCACATTCATTCCAAGTTTATGGGTACAGATGTGAACATTAACGTAATCGCCGATTTGAGAGGCACTGTTTTTAAAAGCACGGGCGAGAAGTCTCTGCAGCCAAGGTTCTTTGTACCAACTAGAGTCATGTCTTGTGCACACATGAAGGCGTGGACGTTCTTGCCTTTCTTTGTTTCAGTGTTTCGGGTCACAGGCACGGGCATGAAGCGCTCAAAGACATGGTCGGTGGTATTACATAGAGTCACGCTAGCCTGTGACTCTATCAGACGGAGATGCACGGGCGTTTAGCCCACAGAGCTGAACCTTTGTCTTACGCACAGCCACGGGCGTTTACTCTGTGAGGCACGGAATGGACTATGTGAGGGACGCTGTTTTTAAAATCTTATTTCCTTGTATTTAAAAGCACGCACGTGAACACCCTACGGACACGGTTCCGTATTGAGTTCGGTCACACTTCTTTCTTCATGTTACGTATATTATTCGATATAAAAGGCGTGGACGTTCATGGCTGTCTGTATTTCATTGTTTCACAGTGAAGCACGGGCACAATAATTTGCGAAGCTAGCAACGGCACGCTTTTAAACAAAGCACAAGCACAGCGGTTCCACGACAAGCACGTCTCGATTTGCAGAAACAGCACTGTCATGGTTCTACAGGACACTATGTTCTAGGCCGTGCAGCATGTTTCCACCCAAACGTTCACCATAGGGTCACGGACATACACAGAGGAAGTGCCGTGCAGTGATAACAGACGCACAGTCTTACAGGTACAAGAGGCACGAGGAGGCATGTTGATTAACATCATCAGAAATGAAACAGATTATACATGCACACGCATATAGAGATATGCATAAAAAGTGGACTACAAGAGATAAACTAAGTTGGTAATAGTAAATGATCGATGGTATTAATTAATAATGGAACTTAATGACGGAGAGGCACGGACGATAAGCCCATGGAGGCATACTTTAGTATTAGGCAGGGTCACATGCATGTGTTTATTGCGCATGGTCGATGGTATTACATAGAGTCATGCTCGCCGGTGACTCGATCAGACGGAGATGCACGGGCGTCTAGCCCACGGAACTGAAGCTTTGTCTTACGCACAGCCACGGGCGTTTACTCTGTGAGGCACGGAATTGCCTATATGAGAGACACTGTTTTTAAAAGTTTATTTCCTTGTATTTAAAAGCACAAATGTGAAGTCCATACAAACACGGTTCCGTACTGAGTTGCGTCACGCTTCTTTCTTGATAAAGGCGTCAACGTTCGTGGCTACCTGTGTTTCAGTGTCAAGGGTCACAAGCACGGGCATACAACCCTCAAAGGCATGACGTGGTATTATATAGAGTGACGCACAAAGGTTTTCTGATTGTATTCCGAACGAGTCGGTGGACTCGGTCAAAAGAAGACGTACAGACGTCGAGCCCACGGAGGCATAGTTCATTCTTAGCCGGTGTCATGTTTGTGCGTTTATTACAGAAACCTAATAGAATCTGGCGATTGTCCTTGTTACAATTGTTTTCGTTGTAAGACTTTAACTCAAATGCACGAAGGCGACTTTATGTGTTTAGTAGCGTCACGGTCCTTTACACATGAAGGCGACTTTTCTGTGTGTCAGTGTTTCAGGTCACAGCCACGGTTGTCAAGCTGACAAACGCATGACCTGCAATTATCCAGAGTCACCTTCGTGTCTCTTTGTGTTCCAAATGCATCCGTTGACTCTATAACCAGGAGAGGCACGGCCGGGATGCCCAGGGAGGCATGCTTGTGTTTTACGTGGAGCCACGTTCGTGCGTTGATTGCGGAAACCCAATGTTTTGATGGGTGTCTCCTCGTATTCAGGTGTGAACACCACGTGGCGCCGCTCCGGAAACCCAAGGGTCCGACGGGTGTCCCCTCCGGCGACGCCGCTCTGGCTCGTCGCCCGAGGCCAGGCTCCGGCTATTTAAGCCGGACGGTGTCTCGAAACCCTAGACACACCCTCTTCCTTGGTCTTTTCGGATCCACGCCACATATAGCGGCGCTCGCAGGCGGCGCGATCCCAGCAATGGAGACGGAGATGGAAGTCCACTCCGGTGCCCCGAGCACCAAGAGGGCGAGGCTCGCGCCACCGGCGGCGCCTTCCTCTGGTGGTTTGGCGGTAACGGCTGGAAGCGGCGAGGGTCCGCCTACTGGATCCGAGGACAAAGAAGAGCAGTCTGGTCCGGACCGCATCAGCGACCTCCCGGACGCCGTACTCGGTGAGGTCATCTCCCGTCTCTTCACCAAGGAAGGCATCCGCACTCAAATCCACGCACGTCGGTGGCGCCCTGTTTGGCGCGCTGCTCCTCTGAGTCTGGACTGCCGTGAAATCCATGTCCCACGTCTTTTTAACCCTCTAGATCAAGTACATTTCGAGTTGATCACCGCGAACTCCGCCACACCGGAGGAACTCATCCGCGTAAGATACACTGGAACTTTTTTTAGAGGAGAACATGTCAGAGAAGATGATTTGTATGATGATTCATACCTTCCAGAGGCCATCCTCTCCGGCCGTCAAAGCGCAGTTCACCGCCTCTGCATTCCGGCGTCCTACCTCTACTACAGGCACTCCATAGTCGACGCCTGGCTTCAATCCCCAAGACTGAACAATCTCCAGGTGCTCGAGTTTTACTACCTGTTCCCACAATGTTTGAGACAACATGACATAGTGCCATTCTCATGCCCTTCGCTGATGCCATCACCACCAGCATTCAACCCTCAGATTTCCTCCTCTCTCCAAACCATCGCTTTTGCTCTTTGCAAGTTTCCAGACAATTATGTACGGGCTCTTAAACTACCATTGCTCAGGAGACTCTCGCTAGTAGATGTTGATGTATCAGACATCTCATTACAAAGCATCATCAGCTCTACTTCTCCTACACTTGAGTCTCTGCTGCTTGTTTGGACAGTCAGGCACCATTGCATCAGAATAAACTCACCTAACCTTATAAGCATTGGCATTTCTGGTTACTATGAGAAAGTTGTTATAGAGGATGCCTCGTCACTTCAACGGTTGCTTTGTGATGGTCATAGCAAGAACTTGCGGATAGTTATCACCTCCGCACCTAAACTGTAGGTCATGGGCAAATTATCTGATATTTTCTGTGAATCCAGCATCGCAAATGACCGTATAATTATTCAGGTACTGAATTTCAACAATACTTTCACCTCCATACGTTGGTACAAACAAGTTCCATGTAATCCAACCTTTATTCTACTAATATTATGTTTTATTCTACGTGAAGTGTTTGCCGACAGTCAGCACATCCACAGCGGTTCATTCTATCAAGACGTTGTCTATCGGCATGGATTATGACCTACACGCAGTCTTTGCCTTGGTGGAACACTTCCGAAGCTTGGAGAACTTGTATATCGAGGTGATGCTTCTCACACAAATTGTGAACACATACCATGCATGGTGTAGAACTCCATTCATAAAAAAACGTCACTTACATTTGTATGTAATGGACAAAGCTGTATATAGTCATGGACCAGTATTAGGCACATCTGGGTGTAGCCAAAACTAAAAAAATAGCTTTTATCACAACGGAGGCTATAGAATTATTCCTTCACTTGCTCTCCCAACAGAATCACTCTTTACAGAGCCTAACCATTTCAAATCTTCATGTTTATTTAGGGAATAGCCTCTAATGAAGAATGTCTTACGAACGACTGTTCTTGTAGGCACCATCACGACGTTCGTTTGAAGTCACTGACGCTGGAAAGCTATGTACAATGCGAGAAAAGCAATCGATTTGCGAAATTCTTTATTCTCAACGTAGCACAGCTGAAGACTATCTGGATCAAGTTTCTTCTTAAAGAAGACTTCACGGAACAATTCCACAAACAACGACAAGAGGTGCTTCAGTGGGACAAAAAGGCTTCTAAACATGCTTGCCTTAGGTTGTCGCCAAGTTGCAAGCACGGGAACTTGGATCTAAGGCACGCATGCGTTGAGCACCTGGATTTAAAGGATCCATTCACTTGTAAGTGCTGAAAACAGTGCTGGAGTGAGATGTTGCCGCCACTTTCCGGTTTAGGTTTTACGTAGGTGTGGTGAAACAATGCCCGTACCTTTTTTCTCAATCTGTAAACCTTGCCAACAGCGAACGCGGTATTTCGGTCTTTGGCTAAACGGTCTTTTGCTCAAGCCGTACATTTCATTAGCTAAACGGGCTTGAAGTCTCTGCAGCCATGGTTGGCTATGTACGTTTGTGACTTTCTGTGTTTCCGTGATAAGGGTCACAGGCACGGGCGCCAAATCCGCAAAGGCATCGTTTGGTATTACATAGAGTCATGTTCGCTTGTGTTTGTTTTCCGAATGATTCCGTCGAATCGTTTAGACGGCGAGGCACGGACGAGAAGCCCATGGAGGCATACTTTAGTATCAGGCAGAGTCACGTTCATGCGTTTATTGCACCAGCCGTACATTTCATTAGCTAA
>NW_025228006.1:87839-101736 GCF_018294505.1 Triticum aestivum
TCGTTTAGACGTAGAGGCACATACAAGAAGCCCATGGAGGCATACTTTAGTATTAGGCAGAGTCATGTTCATGTGTTTATTGCGCAAGCCGTACATTTCATTAGCTACACGGACTTCAAGTCTCTACAGCCACGGCTGGCTATGTACGTTTGTGACTTTCTGTGTTTCAGTGATAAGGGTCACATGCATGGGTGTCAAATCCAAAAAGGCATCGTGTGGTATTATATAGTCATGTTCGCTTGTGTCTATTTTCCGAATGATTCCGTCGACTCGATTAGATGGAGAGGCACGGACGAGAAGCCCTTGGAGGCATACTTTAGTATTAGGCAGAGTCACGTGCATGTGTTTTTTGCGCAAGCCGTACATTTCATTAGCTAAATGGACTTGAAGTCTCTGCAGCCACGGTTATGTACATTTGTGACTTTCTGTGTTTCAGTGATAAGGGTCACAGGCACGGGCGTCAAATCCACAAAGGCATCGTGTGGTATTATATAGAGTCATGTTAGCTTGTGTCTATTTTTTCGAATGATTCCGTCGAGTCGTTTAGACGGAGAGACACGGACAAGATGGAGGCATACTTTAGTATTAGGCAGAGTCACGTTCATGCATTTATTGCGCAAACCCAACACGAGATAGATAGTAAGGTTAGGTCTTCACTGCGCATGTACAAAAAACACAAGAGCTTAACAGAGGAGGAGGAGAAGATCTCGAAAAAAATACGAGGACGAGGCACAGTGCAGGGACATAATTGCAGATGTCAGCGCTGTCGCGCGTTTTTTAAAAGCACGAGCTTGAAGTCTCTGCAGCCACGGTTATGTGCGGCTTGTGGTCGTGTACGTACGTGGCTTTCTGTGTTTCAGTGATTAGGGTCACAGGCACGGGCGTCAAATCCACAAAGGCATTGAATGGCATTATATAGAGTCGTGTTCGCTTGTGTTTGTGTTCCGAATAATTCAGTTAACTCGTTCAGACGGAGAGGCACGGACGAGAAGCCCATGGAGGCATACTTTAGTATTAGGCAGGGTCACATTCATGCGTTTATTGCCCAAATCGAACAGAATTGGGTTCTGATATGAACACTCACTGTTTACTTTGTGAGGCAATGAGTGGCAGATTCAAGAGACGTTGTTTTTGAAACCACAGGCTTAAAGTCTCTAAAGTCACCGTTCTGTACCAAGTAGCGACATGTCTTGTGTACTCAAGAAGGCATGGTCGTGGCTTTCCGTGTTACAGTGTTTGTCACGTAAAAGACACACGGTCAAGGAGGAGAAGCACTACTCTACCTCCAACACAGGCACGGTTATACATGCATTGTGTTCATGATAGATACATACGAGAGGCATGGCTATACATGCAACACACAAACGGTTATACATACATCATGCTTCCCTCTATTCCAAAAAACAATCTACTTTGTGTCTTTTTATCATGGTGGCACACAACATTTTATAGTTCCCGCGACTGTACAAAGGCACAAAACTTCACATTTGACACAGCGGTAGATTAGAATAACGATGACCGTGCCTTCTAAAAAATGGAGAGGACACTCACTCACTATATGACATGTTGCAGCACCAACACAAGAAGAGATAAAACTAGATTCATTTTAGCGCTCAGGATCTCCTTTGTGTCTGCACACAGCACACAAAAAAAACAAGCCTACGCACGGTCCAAACAGTACAACGGTTGTTTGATAACAACAACAGATAACTCCACAAGCTTGAACAACTAACGCCACACCTGATATCAGCATCCACACCTGAATGGATCCGTCAAATCCAGATAGTCAACTGTCCTCTTTTTTAAATCCGGACCAACACAACTGCAACTTGATGATAATTTAAGACGAGCGCATTTGGAAGCCTTTTTGTGCCAATTCAGAACCCTTTGTTGCTCTTTGTAAAATACTCCCGTGAACTCTTCAGGAGGGGAGATAAACTTAATGCTGATGGTCTCCAGATCCTTCGCACTCAGAACAAAGAACGTCGCAAATTCAATGTAACTCTGCGAGGAAACATAATCTTCAAGCGTTACTCTCTTCACACAAATGTCATGATGTTTGAGAAATTTCGGGTGCTTAAGACGCCATTTCGTTTTTTCACCATGAAGAATCAACCGTCCCTAAAAACACACATGAAAGGTCGAAAATACTTAGCGTATATAAAAAGACATACGGAGCATCAAAAAACCAAATGAAACAATTAATTCTACCAGCTCCGTAACAAGAACTTTGACATACACTTGCCTAGATATGAATGTATCCAACAGTAAATCATGTGTAGATACTGGTGCATCCGTTCCAGCCAAATTTAAGACAAGCATTTTGAAAATGGAAGGAGTACTACAGTATGCATATTTCTGAAGACCATCAATTCGACAAACAAGTTCTCGAGTTTTGGAAAAATTTGCAACAAGCAAACGACGAGATCCACTTTATATTCCATGCAGATAAGCAAGGTCTTGACAGATTGCCGCATTGTTGTTAGACTAGCGGCCTCCAAATGCTTCATGAAAATTAACAGAAGATGGATCATAAAATTAATAGAATAAAGTTTGGATGGCATGAGACTTGTTTCCTCTCAAAGAAAATACAGTTCCGAAGATTGTGAAAAGTCAGTACCGCAAGACATGAGAGACCATACGCATCTATGCATTTATCCAGTTCAGGTGCAGAGACACAGGTTACCTCCAAGTCCTCACCCTGCATGAAGCAAAGAACATAGATCATCAAATTAATAGAACAAACATCGGAACAAGTGCAGCTGTGTTCCAGTATCATGGAAAGTCAGTACCTCACAGCGTGTGAAGGGAGACACGAAAACGAATTCACCCAGTGTCTCCAGTTTAGGTGCAGAGACAACGGTTATCAACGAGTCGCCAACCTGAATATCATGGATCAACCATTGAAGCAAAGGGGCATCCTCAATAATGAGTTCGCCGTGTCCACAACGAACGCCGATGCTTACAAGGTTACGAGACTCAATTGTGATGCGACCAACTCCTCTACTACAAACGAGCAGCAGGGACTCGAGTGCAGGGAAACTAGAGTGGATCATGCTTTGCAGCGAGGCGTCTGATATATCAACTTCCACAAGAGACAGTCTTTTCACCAGCGATAGCTTAAGCGTCGCTACATAATTGTCTGGTATTTGGCAAAGAGCACAGGCGAGGGTGTGCAAAGAGGAGGAAAACCGAAACATGGACTCCGGTGCTGAGGGCCTAAATGAAGTCCATACCTCGAGTGGTGTGACCTCTTGCGTCTCGAATTCTGGGAACAAATAGTAGAACTCAAGAACCTAGATATTGTTCAGCTTTGAGGATAGGAGCCAGGAATCAACGCTGGAGGGCCTGCACTGTTTGTTTTTGAATATTTACTGTGAGGCAAAGCCCCACAGCCCTTTATTATATAGAGAACCACTGTACAAGAAAAACAGACTATACAAAGAAGAAAAACAAAAGGGGAAAGAGCCTACCTATTTGCTAACTAACTGTACTTGCTTTACAACAAAGAAGCAATCCAAGCCAAAAGCTTTGGCTTGTTACAGTCCTTCACCCTGTGAGCAAGCAAAGAAATATCATGTATGAAATTACACTTCCAAGCACTGAAAGTAGGTCTCTCAGCTCTGAAAATTCTGCCATTTCGCATAATCCAAATATTCCATGCTGCTGTTAGTATAACTTCAACGAAGAAAGGGTGTGTGAGGTGGACTTGGCGTGCAGGAGACATTGCAAGATATCTGAACCTCCAGACCAATCAATACCCAAATAGTAGGTAGCACGCCGGGATAGAGAGGCGGCTAACCGAGCCCTGGAGGGCGGACAGGATGCGTTCCGGAAGACAGACAACATCAGCGAAAGATTTTCGAGAGCGCCGAGTTCCAAAAAAAGCATTTACGGACGTGCTCCTCGGTGAAGACGGACACCCTAGACGTGGTCTCGATATGAACTGTTTCTCCATCGTTAAAAAGACCGCCGACAGAAATGTCGCGGCAGTTGAGATTCAGAGGAGCGATGGGCCATGAAGGACGCCAGCGACGTGCGAGGATTCGAGTACGGATGCCCTCCCTGATGGGGAGACGAGAGATGATCTCACCTAGGACGGCATCGGGGAGATCGCTGATGCGATCCGCACGACATCCTTCTTCTTCTTCCTCAGATTGATAGGGAGCTCGGTCGCTGCTTCCATCCCCTCCAACGACAAGCACACCACCAGAAGGCGGCGTCCCCGGCGGCGCCACTTTCGACCTCTTGGTGCTACGAGCAGGGCATTCCATCTCCACCTCCATTCCTGGGGTGGCGCCGCCCACGACCAGTGCTCAATGATGTGGATCTGGAGAAATGGATAACATCTTGTCAATCCATGAAATGACTTAAATACCCACGACGGGGAGCGGAGGGGTCCAGATTAATTACCTCTTTTTTTCTTTTAACGGGAGGGTCCAGATTATTTATGGCACACATTCAATAGAAGAATCTGTTTGACGCCAGAAGCACGGTTCTAGAGTCATCTTGCCTCTGCGAGCAGCAAAATTTTCCACGGGCACGTTGACAATTAAGTCACTAGAAGATTCAAGGCCGTGCCTCTGCTTTGCAGATGATTCTGCTAAAACGCTCACGGACAAAACCAATGAAGCGTGGCAGAGGCACGGCTTGTCACGTACCAGACACACGGTCCTGCCTTCGGCATTGTAACGCACTGTTCTACATGCCACACAGGCACGGCCATGATTCCGCGTGCTTCAGTAGCATGTAAAGACGTGATTCTCTCACAGGAAACGTTGTGAACCTACTGCCAGGCACTATATCCATTTTTGAAATAGAAACACAAACACAATCGTTACCCGTTGTGTTTGAAATCTTTGCATCACAAACACAACCGTGAGTCGTTGTAATTGCTTCAATTATATTCGTAAACAAATGGTCATTAAGTACTGCAGAGTGACGAGCGACTGTCCGTGTTACAATTGTTTTCGTTGCAAGATTTTAACTCAAATGCACAAGGGCGACTTTCTATGTTATTATCCAGAGTCACGTTTGTGTCTCTTTGTATTCCAAATGATTCTTTTGACTCTATCACCAGGAGAGGCACGGTATGGAGGCCCAGAGAGGCATGCTTGCGTTTTACGCGGGGTCCCGTTCGTGCGTTTTATAGCGGAACCCCATGGCAGCCGCCTCATCTTTGATTCAGTGTTTCAGGTCACAGGCACGGGCATGAAGCGTTCAAAGGCATGGTTGGTGGTATTACATAGAGTCACGCTAGCCTGTGACTCTATCAGACAGAGATGCATGGGCGCTTAGCCCACGGAGCTGAACCTTTGTCTTACGCACAGCCACGGGCGTTTACTCTGTGAGGCACGGATTGGCCTATATGAGAGATGTTGTTTTAAAAAGCTTATTTCCTTGTATTTAAAAGCACGGACATGAACTCCCTATGGACACGGTTCTGTATTGAGTTGCGTCACACTTCTTTCTTGATGTTACATATATTATTCGATATAAAACGTGTGGACGTTCGTGGTTGTCTGTATTTCATTGTTTCACAGTGAAGCACGGGCACAGTAATTTGTGAAGCTAGCGACAGCACGCTTTTAAACAAAGCACAAGCACGTCTCGATTTGCAGAAACAGCACTATCGTGGTTCTACAGGACGCTATGTTCTAGGCTGTGTAGCATGTTTCCACCCAAACGTTCACCACAGGGTCACGGACATACACAGAGGAAGTGCCATGCAGTGATAACAGACGCACAGTCTTACAGGTACAAGAGGCACGAGGAGGCATATTGATTAACATCATCAGAAATGAATCAGATTATACATGCGCACGCATATAGAGAGATGCATAAAAAGTGGACTACAAGAGATAAACTAAGTTGGTAATAGTAAACGAACGATGGTATTAATTAATAATGGAACTTAACGACAGGCATACAACATTAGACTCAAACTTATAGTAGAACACACACAGTAAATAGAAGTCTTGATCATGACAGATCGACTAGGTCACTGAAAACTCAAAAGTAGTAGTAGCTAGCATAAATATATAGAACTTGCCTCCAAGCATGAGGGATGTGGCTTGCAACAAATGAACGGAGAGCCAAGGCAAGGACCTAATCAAGGCGCCCGGGCTTGTGCCCTTGATGGTCCAGAGGTTGGACGGGAAGTGGGGGCGGCGTCGGCGAGGTGGATGTGCTCCTGAACGAGCTTCGCCAAAGTCTGCCTGTGGTCGAAGTAGGCCGCCATGGTCGCCTCGTGGACGGCGCTGCAGGTGTCCTCGTGAACAATCTGTCCGTAGATCTGGCTGAACTTGTCGATGTTATCATGCATGATGAGGCGCTGCGCGGCGAGAGTGACCTCCAGGTGGTCCTCCGGCGGCGTGCCGACCGGGAGCTGCAGGGCCATCAGCGCGCGGAAGAGATCGTTCCCTGCGAGCCGGGTCACGGAAGCCGAGGCGGACGCTCGGCCTTTACGGAGGCGACGCATGGAATGGAGGCGAGCAGTCAGGTCCTTCACCTTGCTGTTGGCGAAGCTGAACTTGTGGATGAAGTCTTCTAGTGCACCCTTGAGCCAGGCGGCGAAGCTGGCGTCGAAGAAGGAACGCGATGTGGCAGACATGAGCAGCTCCTGGAGGCGCTGCAGTGCGTTGGGCTGCGGGTTGCTCTCCCTGACCACCTCGATAAGACGTACGGTGGTCGCCTGAATCACCTCCATGGCCGATCTCTCACCGTCTCGCTCTTGCTCTGATGGCCAGGTAGTTGGATCGGAGTAGAAGAAGATGGAGGGTGAGCTGTGGTGAGAGAGTTGCGTGCTTTATACAGGAGGGTGTTGCTAGCTGCTAATTTGCGAAGCTAGAAATGGTACGCTTTTAAACAAAGCACAAGCACAGTGGTTCCACGACAAGCACGTCTAGATTTTGCAGAAACAGCACTGTCGTGGTTCTACAAGACGCACAGTATGTTTCCACCCAAACGTTCACCACAAAGTCACGGACATACACAAAGTAAGTGTCGTGCAGTGATAACAGACGCACAGTCTTACAGGCACAAGAGGCACGAGCGCCTCTGTATTGTAAAATATTTCAGCTAACAAGTTATTTGGAGAGGCACGGCCGTCACATCACACATGACTGCGTGTTCCAGATGATTTCAGTCGCTCGCTCTATTCACAAAAGGAAATCCAAACTTACAGATGGTGCACAAAAACATGAAAACTTGATAGTCTTTTGAGCTTTTGAGTTGCTTCCCGGCTGAAGAGCACAAAAACAAGTTCCTGACAACCTTACAGACAGTGCATAAAGTACAAGCTGGAAATCCAAACTGGAAAGCACGCAACAACACCTATTTGTGACAGCCGGATAACCGTTTTCAACATTCACAAGTCAATGGATCCGGCAAATCCATGATTGGACAATGGTTTGTCCAGATGTGTACTTTTAAATCCAAGTTCATATGCCTACAATACCCTGACAATATAAGACGAGCACGTCTAGAAGCCTTGTTGCCCCATTGAAGCACCTCTTCTTGACGTTTATAAAATCCTTTAGTGATGTTGTCTGGGGGGGAGAGAAACTTAAGCCTCATAGTCTCTAACTCCTTTGCATTCAGAACAAAGAACGTTGCAAATTCAATGTTTTTCTTGTAGTGTACATATTTTTCCAGTGTTACTGTCTTCAGACGAATGTCATGCTGTTTGATAAACACCCGGTGCTTGTGGCGCTACTTGTTTGTTACACCTTCCTCGCGGCATACTCCTCCCCGAAAATGCATGAAGAGCGAGAATACTTGAGGACTACAAGGGGAAAGAGAGGCCTCCAATATAGTACACTATGCATTGTATGTGCTTTCAATGCATCTGGAAACCATTACCTCGATAAACAAGTTCTCTAGGCTAGGAAAGCATCGCATCAAGGCAACAACCTTGTTTATTATTAATGACATGTGGATAAGCAGGGTCTTCACAGATTGAACCGCCATTGATAGGCTAACTACAGACAAAGCCTGCACCAAGCACATATCATAAAACTAGATGGATAAAAGTTTGCATGGCATGAAACTTGGGTGGTGGAACGAATGCAACTAAAGAGTATAGTGCAAAAGGTGAGTACCTCGATAACTGTAGAGCCACAAACAATCTTGGATTCAGGAAATCCTTCGTAAAAATTGCCCAGACACTCGAGTTTAGGTGTAGAGAAGACAGTTATCTGCAACTGCCGGCTCTGAATATCGTGAATCAGTCGTTTAAGTGAGGGCGCGTCCTCAACAACGAGTTCACCATTCTCACAAAGGATACAGATGAGTTCAACTTTGGCCGAGTTTATTCTGATGCAGTGGTCCCGGTTATTGCAAACAAGCAGGAGCCACTCGAGGGGAGGGCAACCATGGTTGATTATGCTTTGCAGTGAGACGTTTGATATATCAACCTCCAAAAACGAAAGCCTCTTAAGCAGTGGAAGTTTGAACGATTGTGCATACTTATCAGGTATTTGGCAAAGAGCAAATGTGATGGTGTGCAGCGAGGAGGAAAACAACAACGTGGAAGTCGGTGGCGAGGGTGTGGACGAAGAGAATTCGTGTGGTAGTGTGATGGTTTTTCCCACGAAACGTGGGAACATGTAGTAGAACTCGAGAACCTGCAGATTCTTCGGTCTTGGGGATCGAAGCCAGTCGTCGACTGTAGAGGGTCTGCAGTGGAGGTAGCACGCGGGAATGCTGAGGCGATGAACTGCGCCCCCATGGCCGGAGAGGATGGCTTCCGGAAGGCACGAACCATCAACGTCAGGCTGAAAACTACACCGAGTTCCAAAATATCTAATGCGAATGACATCCTTGCTGGGGAGCATCGAGGCTACGTCGATATGAACTGTTTCTAGGGGCTTAAAAAGACGACCGACGGGGATCTCGCTGCAGTCGAGATTCAGAGGAGCGGTGCACCATAAAGGACGCCACCGACGTGCCAGGATTTGAGTGCGGCTGCCCTCCTTAGTGGACAGACGGGAAATGATCTCACCGAGGACATCGTCCGGGAGGTCGCTGATGCGGTTCGGGCAAGACTCCTGCTTCTCCGCACCATTGAGCCGGCCCGCGCCGCTTCCGGCTGCTACCGCCATGCCGCCAGAGGACGATGTTGCCGCTGGCGCGAACCTCACCTTCTTGTTTCCCGGGGCACCTGGGCGGATCTCCATCTCCGTCTCCGTTGCTGGGTTCACGCCGCCTGCGAGCACCGCTATATGTGGCATGGATCTGGAAAAACGGCTAGGTCTTCACTACGGGCGGATCCCGCGTGTGAGGAAGGGAGGGGAGGGGACGTCGACCAATTGGACGACAACTATAAATTATCTTTTTCCTTCACTGTTGCGGAAGAAAACAAAGCACGGTCTTTTTCCTTCACTATTGCGGAAGAAAACAAAGCACGGTCTTTTAGATACGGAACGCACTGTCCTACATGCATCGAACGCACGCAAGTCGACCAGAGAGAAAAGAGCACGGCTCTGCTTTACATCGTCGTTCTCTGTACTGTAAGCAGTTATGGCTTGAATCGAGTCTCCCCGAATTCAATAATTTTCTGCTGACACGAACACTCCGTGAGCAGTGCCATTGAGAATAAACAAACCAGAGGCACGATACTGCCTCTGTGATCCAAATATTTTTCCGCGAACATCATGTCTACTTTGTGAGGCAGGGCTCTGAAGCTAGCCTGGGCACGGTTTTAAATAAAGCACATGCACGGTGCTTCCACGACAAGCACGTCTCAATTTCCAGTAATAGCACTGTAATGAATCTACAGGACGCACAAAAAACCTAACCGTCTTTACGACCACTCGCGTCTGCTCTCTTCATCGCTTATCTTTAACTCTCACTTGGATCCGCCTGCAGTGAATACCTAGCCGCCTTTCCAGATCCATGCCACAAATAGCGGCGCTCGCAGGCGGCGCAAACCCAGCAACAGAGACGGAGATGGAGGTCCACTCAGGTGACCCGAGCACCAAGAGGGCGAGGCTAGGGCCAGCGACGACGGCCTCCTCCGGTGGTTTGGAGGTAGCGGCTGGAAGCGGCGGCCGGCCGCACACTGATTCCGAGGATCAGGAAGAGCAGTCTGGTCCGGACCGCATCAGCGACCTCCCGGACGCCGTACTCGGTGAGGTCATCTCCCGTCTCTCCACTAAGGAGGGCATCTGCACTCAAATGCTCGCACGTCGGTGGCGCCCTCTATGGCGCGCCGCTCCTCTGAATCTGGACTGTCATGAGATCCCTGTCCCACGACTTTTTAACCCTCTAGATCAAGTACCTTTCGAGATTATCACCGCGAACTCTGCCACACCGGAGGAAGTCGTCCGCATAACATACACCGGAGCTTTTTTTAGAGAAGAACGTGTCGGTGAAGATGATTCGTGCCTTCCAGAGGCCATCCTCTCCGGCCGCGAGAGCACAGTTCACCGCCTCTGCATTCCGGCTCCTCCACTGCAGACACTCCACAGTCGACGCCTGGCTTTGATCCCCAAGACTGACCAATCTCCAGGTGCTTGAGTTTTACTACCTGTTTCCACCATGTTTGAGACAACATGACATAGTGCCATTCTCACACCCTTCGCTCATGCCATCACCACCAGCATTCAACCCTCAGATTTCCTCCTCTCTCCAAACCATCGTCTTTGCTCTTTGCAAGTTACCAGACAATTATGTACGGGCGCTTAAACTACCTCTACTCAGGAGACTCTCGCTAGTGGATGTTGATGTATCAGACGTCTCATTACAAAGCATAATCAGCTATAGTTCTCCTACACTCGAGTCTCTGCTGCTTGTTTGGACAGTCAGGCACCATTGTATCATGATAAACTCAGCTAACCTTATAAGCATTGGCATTTGTGGTTACTATGGGAAAGTTGTTATAGAGGATGCCTCCTCACTTCAACGGTTGCTTTGTGATGATCATAGCAAGAACTTGCGGATAGTTATCACCTCTGCACCTAAACTGCAGGTCATGGGCAAATTTTCTTATATTTCCTATGAAACCAGCATTGCAAATGAACATATAATTATTCAGGTACCGACTTTCAACAATACTTTCACCTCCATTCGTTCGTACAAACAAGTTCCATGTAATTCAACCTTTATTCTAATAATATTATGTTTTATTCTACATGAAGTGTTTGCCGATAGTCAGCACATCCACAGCGGTTCATTCTGTCAAGACGTTATCTATCAGCATGGATTATGACCTGCACACAGTCTTTGCCTTGGTGCAACGCTTCCGAAGCTTGGAGAACTTGTATATTGAGGTGATGCTTCTCACACAAATTGTAAACACATACCATGCATGGTGTAGAACTCCATTCATAAAAAAACAACACTTACATTTGTATGTAATGAACAAAGTTGTATATAGCCATGGACCAGTATTAGGCACATCTGTGTGAAGACAAAACTAAAAAAAGCTTTTATCACAACGGAGGTTATAGACTTATTCCTTCACTTGCTCTCCCAACAGAATCACTCTTTATGGAGCTTAACCATTTCAAATCTTCATGTTTATTTAGGGAAGAGCCTCTAATGAAGAAAGTCTTATGAACGAATGTTCTTGTAAGCACCATCACGACATTCGTTTGAAGTCACTGATGCTGGAAAGCTATGTACAATGCGAGGAAAGCATTCGATTTGTGACATTCTTTATTCTCAACGCAACACAGCTTGAGACTATCAGGATCAAGTTTCTTCTTCAAGAAGACTTCACGGAACAATTCTACAAACAACAACAAGAGGTGCTTCAGTGGGACAAAAAGGCTTCTAAACATGCTTGCCTTAGGTTGTCGCCAAGTTGCAAGAACGGGAACTTAGATATAAGGCACGCATGCATTGAGCACCTGGATTTAAAGGATCCATTCACTTGTAAGTGCTGAAAACAGTGCTGGAGTGAGATGTTGCCGCCACTTTCCGGTTTGGGTTTTACGTAGGTGTGGTGAAACAATGCCCGTACCTTTTTGCTCAATCTATAAACCTTGCCAACAGCGAACGCGGTATTTCGGTCTCTGGCTAAACGGTCTTTTGCTCAAGCCGTACATTTCATTAGCTAAACGGGCTTGAAGTCTCTGCAACCACGGCTATGTACGTTCGTGACTTTCTGTGATTCGGTGATAAGGGTCACAGGCACGGGCGTCAAATCCACAAAGGCATCATGTGGTATTATATAGAGTCATGTTCGCTTGTGTCTGTTTTCCGACTGATCCCGTCGACTCGTTTATACGGAGAGGCATGGACGAGATGCCCATGCAGGCATACTTTAGTATTTGGCAGACTCACGTTCATGTGTTTATTGCGCAAAACGTACATTTCATTAGCTAAACGGACTTCAAGTCTCTGCAGCCACGGCTATGTACGTTTGTGACTTTCTGTGATTCAGTGATAAGGGTCACATGCACGAGTGCCAAATCCGCAAAGGCACCGTGTGGTATTATATAGAGTCATGTTCGCTTGTGTCTGTTTTCCGAATGATTCCGTCGACTCTATCACCAGGAGAGGCACGGTCGGGAGGCCTAGGAAGGCATGCTTGCGTTTTACACGGAGCCACGCTTGTGCGTTTATCGCGGAAACCCAATGGCTCGACGGGCGTCACCTTGTACTCGGGTGTGAATGCCACGTAGCGCTGCCTCCGAAACCCAAGGGTCCGACGAGCGTCTCCTCCGGTGGCTCTGGCTCTTCGCCCGAGACCAAGCTCCGGCTATTTAAGCCGGACGAGGTCTTGAAACCCTAGCCACACCCTCTTCCCCCCTCTGCCCGCTGCCAGGCCATCCATTCCTCTTGCTGCTCTCCATCCTGACCCACTCCGCCATGGCTGAGCAGGAGGAGACTACTGCGGAACCCAGTGTCCAGACACTGCAGGAGATCCAGGATGGCGAGGATTACTCATTTGTAAGTTCACTCTGCTTCGGCTTCATTCGTTTTTCCTTTCCTTCGGCTACTTGATTTAGTTGTGAATTGTAAGTAAGCCAGACGAAGTCTCTAAACCCTAGCCACACCCTTTCCTCCTTTTGTCCGCCTCCAGGCCATCCAGTCATCTTGCTATTCTCTATCCCGACACTCTCGGCCACGGCTGTGCAGAAGGAGACTACTCCAGAGCGCCGTGTCCAGTCGCAGGAGGAGATCTCGGCTCGCGAGGCTTGCTCTGTAGGGGAACGCAGCAGAAAACAAAAAATTTCCGACCTACGCACCAGCCCAGGACCACTATGGAGACTGCATACATGGTTTGATCTTTTTTCGTTACCGACTCGTAGCGCAGCGGGAAGTAGAGTCGATGACGATCGGCGGTGCAGATCCCCGCAGCTAGGATTTACAACCTCCCAACCGCGAGGATGTGTACCCTCATCTGCTCCTCAGACAGCCCTCCGGGAGGCGGTCGAACAGCCCCCCCGGACAGTGTCGCGGACAGCCCTTCGGGAGGACCTTCGAAACTCGAACGGTCACTCGGACAGCCCTTCGGGAGGACCTTCGAAACTCGGACGGTCACACGGACAGCCCTTCGGGAGGCACTCACGAACTAAGACCGAAACTACGATCTCTCTACAGAGTTGCACACATACGGTGTCATCTATCCAGCAGGGCTTCGCCGTCCAGAACTAGTTCCTGCCGGAACCCAGACAGCCTTACGGCTCTACGAAACTCTTTTCGTGGGAGGGAGAGAAGAAGCCAGATAATGCATGGCATGTGTATGAGAGCAAGGGATGGATGTGGAGGGCTGCCCCTCCACCTCTATTTATAGGAAATCCCAAGGGGGTAGGGTAGTTTCACAAAAAACCCAAAATGCACATGAATGAAGTCCTTCCACAAGGACCTAGGAGTGAAACCAAGGAACAAGAGGGTCCCCAAGGGGGGATACCTCATGTGGCCGGCCACACCCCCATGAGGGGCC
>NW_025228007.1:0-64310 GCF_018294505.1 Triticum aestivum
CCCACGTCCTCCCATCCCTCGCCCCTTTTCCCTCTGATGAAACCTCCCACGCCGCATCTTCTCTTCTCGCTTCCTCGCCGCCATGCGCCAACCCCGCCATCAGCTGTCGATCCGGCTGCGTACTTCCACCCTCGTCGCCCTCCCTAGTCCAGTAACGTCACCCGCTCCCTTCAACTCCCGTATAGGTCTTCGTGGCCCTCAGATCTGGCAGCCCTCAGCCACGACGCTGCCGGATCTGGTCGGCTTGGCCTCGTCACCCCAACCAATAGGTGCTCGACGCCTCTCCTCGGGACCGTAGCGGTATTCTTCGTCGGCTCTCTATCCCTCCACCTCCTGCGCCATGTATCGGCCTTCAGCCCTTTCTTGAAGCTCCTCCTCATCCAAGTGGTCACCTGATGCTGCCGAGTGGACCACGCTCACTCGCGCCTTCGCCCGCCAGTACCTGGTTTGGTCGCCACCTCCTTTGCACAATTCGTCGAGCAGGTCATCTGTGTGGCGTATGTGTGCTGTTGTAATGGATGGTGGGCTTTTTTCTGGTGGTTTGGGTGCAGGATTTGCTCTTGTGTTTCAAGTTGAATACTGGGGAGATGGAGGAGATGTGCCACGGCAGGCTACTGTGGTGGTGAGATTCAGGTTGTACATCGAGGCCAATGGCCATGGTTGTCTGCATGTCTGTTTAGGTCTATTTTTTATATGGATGTTGAAAAACAAAGCCAAGCATATTAGTTTTGAAAATAAAGTCAAGCCTATGTGTTGAAAAATAGTTTGATTAACTAGCGAATGGACATTTGGTGCCAGTGAGGTGAGCTAGCTGACTTGTGTTGATGCATGTATGTTTGGTCAAGGCTAGCTAATTGCAGCAGTTGGCACTATAGTGCAGAGAAGAGACACTGTGTCAGCGTGTGTAATCAGGATCGGGATGTATATTTCATACTACTGTATAGCTTAACTAGATGTCCCTGCCAAGCAAACCAATTAACATTGAAGAGGCCCTCCATTCATGGAGTACGTACATTCCTGGTTACTTTTCCTTCAATTTTGGTTTGTAGATGTAATTGTAAGTTTTGCAATCTCGCTTTTGCTTTTCTTAGTATTTTGTAGTTCTGGAACATTTAGCTCATGTGCCTAAGGTTGATGCAGCCACTGTCATGTTAACATCATGTCCCGTGTGTTCTTTCTCAAATATGTAGAGCAGGGGCTTCTTGTTACCTTAAATGCACTATGCTATCATGCAGGTCTAAGTCGGGCCTGTCTGAAGAGCAAGAATATAAAGCTTTTGAGCTTAGGCACATGAATCAAGCCCCCAGAATCCGATGGTCTACTGAGCCAGTTTTATGCTTGGCGAGGAAGGGTGGAACAGTGAACCTTGCCACACAATGGCAGCCCCTTCGCCTGATGACCTTTTCCAATCACGATGACCTCCCGTCGCTGCTGAAGGTATTTTGTTTCTTCTCTTTTATCTGCAGACTGCAGAGTATCTTGTTTGTTCAATTCTGATAAAAAAACTAGATGTTCTAATCAAAGCAGTACTGCAGTCATGCAGTACTTACTTGTTGCAGTATTACGTTTATCTGTTTCTGGATGAGATACTTTCAAAGTTGATTTATAGTGACAATGCGAGAGTTGTAGATAATTTTCTGTACTTCCAGTGTACTTGATTATTAATTCTTAGTATAAGAGTTTCTAAGGGGCAATTGGCTTGAACTCGTACAGGCAGAGATGTTGCTATAATTAATTACAGTCAAATCATTTGCACAGAGAAAAATACTTCAACATTAGACAATATGATTAGACAATATGCCAGGCGTCCTCCTTTCTAGCTTTTGGCTTTCCCTGTACTAGCTTTGCTCTTTGGGTCCTCAGCTTTTGAGACCTTGATGCTTTTGAGAATGTACGACAAACTTGGTTTCATTATAGCAATCTTGGTCTAACCATAGCACATGTTTCTGGACATAGGATTGTTACAGTGAATTAGAATAATGTCATGTGCTTTGAATTATATGAATGTTACAAGTAATTCGAAAAGCATGATGTGATCTGAACCGCTGCAAACTTATAATGAAATTGAAATCAGTGTGGTTTATTGGTAGATTATTCCTTTTGTACACAGAGCAACGTGCAGTACTGTATATCATTTGGAGTGTGTTCCTGCTGATTCATATTACCCTGAAAATTGCATGTGAAGGATCAAAAGATGAATACGTAGTTATACTGTTAGATAGCAGCTAACCAGTCAATTAGAACATCTAATTTTTTAACTGTATCCACAATTAAATTTCAATTGTATATATTTAATCTCCCTTACAACTTATCTAATCATTTCTTAGGAATTGGAAACAGTACTGGAGGAATTGTGATCTATGGCAAGGGTGATGGTGTCTATGGATGGTGATGAAGGGTGACGAGTCTAATGTCTTTCGTCAAGACATGCAACAAAGTGAAGTTATGAAGTTCTGGTCAATTTAGCTTATGCATAATGCTTGGACCATTAGATCTTAGTTACTATTTTGTTTTGCATTTCAAACTTCCTAGATAGATCATGGTGATCAGTGTAATTTTGATGCAACTCTTCTGATATTCTGAAAGGTGTGCTAAATACAATAGTTTATGTTTCTTGGTCATCCGTGGGTTGTGCAATTATGAGATATATTTGAAATGGAAAGCAATCCTTGAAGGGTGACTAATGGCCTACCATGGAACAAGCCTCACAGCTACACAATATGCCAATGGAAACTTCACACCATCGGTGAATCTATGTATTGAGGGTGTCGTTTGGCCTCTGAACTAAAGGAATCCCCATAGGGGTGTATACACCGTCAGTGGTCATACTAGTTGACAGTTTTTGGTTCTCCTCTTGGCTATAATGAACCCCAAGGGTCAAATATGTACCGTCAACTATTACAAAAGTCGAAGGCAAGTCATAACTATCAGAAAATAAATACCCAACGGGGAACCCTCAGCTATAAGTGTCGTCAAGTTTATCCGAGTCGGCTGGTAACCAAAACATGTCCGACGGCTCACCGTCGGCTAATTGCCGTCGGAGAAGGTATTACCCTACAGTACCGTCGGCTATTATGGTAATGGCCGACCAAGCATAGCCGACGGGAGATTGCCGACGGTGTACCGTCAGTTATACAGAAATCCGACGGTGAGCAAAAATATCCGATGGTAATTTGACCCTCGGTTATAGTGGGAAATCTAGTAGTGTGCCTTGATGCAGATATTAGTCTAGAACCAAGGCAACAACAACAACAACAACAACAACAACAACAACAACAACAACAACAACAACAACAACCCTCCACCACCACCTCCCGTTGACAACTTAGCCCGTTTTCTGAGGTTGCAGCCGCCGGTGTTTTCCAGTAGCACCGAGCCCATAATTGCTGATGACTGGCTACGCAGATTGGAAGGGAGTTGACCATCGCAGGTTACACAGATGTTGAGAAGGTGCGTTTTGCCGCACATCAATTGGATGGACCAGTAGCTTCATGGTGGGAGAATTATACAACCACTTTCCCTATGGCCAACATCACTTGGGATCAGTTTCAGCAAGCATTCCGCACAGCCCATGTCTCAACTGAGCTATGAGCATGAAGAAGCGTGAGTTTCGCAACTTGCGCCAAGGAAATCGTACTGTGGCTCAGTACGTAGATGAGTTTAGTAAGTTATCTCTCTATGCCCTTGATGATGTGGCCACCGATGCCGCGAAGCAGGAGAAGTTTATGGAAGGGCTAAATGATGAGATGAGCATGCAGTTGATGGTGGCAACATTTAACAACTACCAGGAGTTGGTAGACAAGGCTCTTATGATTGAAGGGAAACAGCAGCAGATTGAGAACTGCAAGAGGAAGTATGGACAAGGGAAGTACAATTCAGGAGCATAGCAGAAGCCTCGTTTTACCCCGAACTCGGGAGGATATACCCATAACCATGGAGGCCACACTCACAATGGAGGAAGTTCCCATAACCACAATGGCCCCAAGAATGGGAGTGGGAATGGAGCAAGCAGCGATCAGAACCGCTCCAATCCAGCCACACCCGCCAAGAAAGACCTAAGTCACATTACTTGTTTCAAGTGCGGGAAGACTGGACACTATGCCACTGAGTGCCCCGAAGCGAAGAACGGAAATGGCGATGGAAGCTCTGGGAAGAAGCCCAACCCTTTCAACAAGGGACAAGTGAATCACATTAACGTGGAGGAGGTTGAGGAGCAACCAGATGTAGATATCGGTAAGTTGGTTAAGTCATTTACTGCAATCGTTCTTTTTGATACTGGTGCATCGCATTCATACATTTCAAGGGGATTTGTGGATAAGTATAAGTGGCCCACCAAAGTTCTTAGAAGACCTATGTTAGTAAGCTCACCCGGAGCTGAGTATATGGCAAGCAGTGGATGTTTTCAGATGCCATTAACCATAGGTAGGCATGTCTTCCCCTCAAACCTGATAATTCTAGAGTCCCAAGGATTGGATGTGATTCTAGGCATGGATTGGCTATCGATGTATGGAGGAAACTTCGATTGCGCCAGTAAGTCAATTCTGCTCACCACCCCGGAGGGGAAAAGGATCAAGTATGTATCCAGGCATGTGCCAAGGAGGACCCAAGTAAATTCCCTCTCAGGAGTTGTTCGGGAGGAAGTGCCTGTAGTGAAGGATTACCCGGATGTGTTTCCAGAGGAATTACCAGGCATGCCACCAGATCGAGACATCGAGTTTCTGATAGAGCTGTTGCCAGGCACTGTACCGATATCAAAGAGACCATACCGGATGCCCGCGAATGATCTGGAAGAGATCAAGAAGCAGATTAAGGAGTTACTGGAGAAAGGTTACATCCAACGAAGTTCATCACCATGGGGAGCCCTAGTGCTCTTGGTTGAGAAGAAGGATGGATCGTTAAGAATGGTTGTTGATTATCGTGCGCTAAATGAAGTGACGATCAAGAACAAATATCCACTGCCGATGATCAATGATTTGTTTGACCAACTGCAAGGAGCCAAAGTGTTTTCGAAGATCGGTCTACGATCAGGATATCACCAGCTGAAGATACGAGAACAAGATATACCTAAGACAACCTTCACCACAAGGTACGGGCCATATGAGTATACGGTTATGTCATTTGGATTGACTAATGCCCCTGCCTATTTCATGAGTATGATGAATAAGGTGTTTATGGAGTCCTTGGATAAGTTTGTTGTGGTGTTCATTGATGATATTTTGGTATACTCGAAGAATGAAGAGGAACACAAGGAACATTTGCGTTTAGTTCTCGAGAAGCTCAGGGAACATCAGTTGTATGCCAAGTTCAGCAAATGTGAGTTTTGTTTGAAAGAAGTTGGATTTCTTGGACATGTTATATCAGGAGAAGGTATAGCAGTAGACCCCACCAAGGTTCAGACAGTCACTGAGTGGTTAGCACCCACCTCAGTTGGAGATATCCGCAGTTTTCTTGGACTCGCAGGATATTACCGGAGATTCATTGAGAATTTTTCTAAGATTGCGAAGCCCATGACGGTGTTGTTGAAGAAGGACACCAAGTTCAAATGGACAGAAGAATGTGAGGCCAGTTTTCAGGAATTGAAGAAACGTTCGACTACAACCCCATGTTGATTTTGCCAGATATACGCAAGGATTTCCAAGTGTATTGCGACACATCTCGCTTAGGACTTGGAGGAGTACTTATGCAAGACAGAAGAGTTGTTTCGTATGCCTCACGTCAGCTTCGACCGCATGAGTTGAATTATGCCACGCATGATTTGGAGTTAGCAGCCGTAGTGCATGCGCTCAAGACCTAGAGACATTTTCTTATTGGAAACCGTTGTGATGTGTACACGGATCATAAGAGTTTGAAGTACATTTTCACTCAGAAGGAGCTGAACCTCAGGCGGAGGAGATGGTTGGAGCTTATAAAGGATTATGATATGAAGTTACAGTATCATCCAGGCAAGGCCAATGTCGTAGCAGACGCTTTGAGCTGGAAGAGTTATATTAATACCCTCGTAAGCGGAGGATTGACAAAGGAGTTAGCCGAGGATCTCAGGGAGCTTCGTTTGGAGATAGTCCCTAGAGGTTTTGTAGCAGCATTGTAGATTCAGTCAACATTATTGGGAAAGATTCGAGAAGCTCGGAAGGATGACAAAGAAATTGCCGAGATAAAGGAGAGAATGAGCAAAGGAAAAGCCAAAGGTTTTCGTGAGGATGAGCATGACACCTTGTGGTTTGAGGACCGTGTATATGTGCCCGATAATGCAGAGATTAGGAAGTTAATACTTCAGGAGGCTCATGACTCACCATACTCGATACACCCCGGAAACACCAAGATGTATTTGGATTTGAAGAAGGATATTGCCGAGTACGTAGCCGTATGTGATGTATGTCAGAGAGTGAAGGCAGAACATCAGAAGCCAGCCGGATTATTGCAGCCTATGCCAATACCCGAATGGAAGTGGGACAAGCTTGGCATGGATTTTATCACCGGATTACCCAGAACCCAATCGGGATATGATTCTATTTGGGTAGTAGTTGATCGCTTGACAAAAGTAGCTCACTTTATCCCAGTGAAGACCACCTATACAAGTGCGAAGTTGGCCAAGATATATATGACCAGGATCGTATGTCTGCATGGAGTTCTGAGGACCATTGTATCAGATAGAGGAACACAGTTCACTTCAAAGTTTTGGCATCTGTTGCACCAGACTTTGGGGACCAGGCTAGAGTTCAGTACAGCTTTTCATCTGTAGACGGATGGACAGACCGAGAGAGTCAATCAGATTCTGGAAGACATGTTGAGAGCTTGTGCGCTAGATTATGGATCTAGTTGGGATGACAATTTACCCTGCGCGGAGTTCTCATACAACAATAGCTACCAGGCCAGTTTGAAGATGGCACCTTTCGAAGCTTTGTATGGAAGGAGTTGCAGAACACCGTTGATGTGGGATGAAGTTGGAGACCGTCAGTTGTTTGGACCGGATTTGATCAAAGAGTAAGAAGAGAAGGTTAAGCTGATTCGAGATAGACTGAAGGTAGCTCAGTCCAGGCAGAAGAGTTATGCAGACACAAAATGCAAGGAGGTAGTCTATGAAGTCGGAGACAGAGCATATCTTCGTGTGTCACCTCTGCGAGGAGTTAAACGTTTTGGAGTCAAAGGGAAGTTAGCCCCGAGATTTGTAGGGCCATACCGAGTTTTGGAACATATGGGAGAAGTAGCCTTCAAGTTGGAGTTACCCGAAGGACTGTCAGGAGTTCATGATGTGTTTCATGTTTCTCAGTTGAAGAAATGCCATGCAGAGATGGTTGATATACCTCTGAGAGATACAGTGCCCCTGGAAGTGATTCAGTTGGATAGTGATCTGACTTATGAGGAGAAACCAGTCAAGATTCTCGAGTTTGCCAGTCGAGTCACGCGCAACAAGGTTATCAAGTTTTCCAAAGTTCAGTGGAGCCACCATACCGAGGATGAAGCCACCTGGGAACGAGAAGATGATCTACAGAAAGACCACCCACACCTATTTTCTAGCCAACCTGAATCTCGAGGACGAGATTCATCTTAAGGGGGTAGGTTTGAATGTGACATAGAAATTTGCAAAATACTTACGGATATGAATGTGACAGACCCGTTGACTAAAATTATCTCACAATCAAAACATGATCACACCTTAGTACTCTTTGGGTGTTAATCACATAGCGATGTGAACTAGATTATTGACACTAGTAAACCCTTTGAGTGTTGGTCACATAGAGATGTGAACTATGGGTGTTAATCACATGGTGATGTGAATTATTGATGTTAAATCACATGGTGATGTGAACTAGATTATTGACTCTAGTGCAAGTGGGAGACTGAAGGAAATATGCCCTAGAGGCAATAATAAAGTATTATATATTTCCTTATATCATGATAAATGTTTATTATTCATGCTAGAATTGTATTAACCGGAAACATAATACATGTGTGAATACATAGACAAACAGAGTGTCAGTAGTATGCCTCTACTTGAATAGCTCGTTAATCAAAGATGGTTATGTTTCCTAGCCATAGACATGAGTTGTCATTTGATTAACGAGATCACCTCATTAGGATAATGACGTGATTGACTTGACCCATTCCGTTAGCTTAGCACCCAATCGTTTAGTATGTTGATATTGCTTTCTTCATGACTTATACATGTTCCTATGACTATGAGATTATGCAATCCCGTTTACCGGAGGAACACTTTGTGTGCTACCGAACGTCACAACGTAAATGGGTGATTATAAAGGTGCTCTACAGGTGTCTCCAAAGGTACTTGTTGGGTTGGCGTATTTCGAGATTAGGATTTGTCACTCCGATTGTCGGAGAGGTATCTCTGGGCCCACTCGGTAATGCACATCACTATAAGCCTTGCAAGCATTGTGACTAATGAGTTAGTTGCGGGATGATGTATTACGGAACGAGTAAAGAGACTTGCCGGTAACGAGATTGAACTAGGTATCGAGATACCGACGATCGAATCTCGGGCAAGTAACATACCGGTGACAAAGGGAACAACGTATGTTGTTATGCGGTCTGACCGATAAAGATCTTCGTAGAATATGTGGGAGCCAATATGGGCATCCAGGTCCCGCTATTGGTTATTGACCGGAGACGTGTCTCGGTCATGTCTACATAGTTCTCTAACCTATAGGGTCCGCAGGCTTAACGTTACGATGACAGTTTTATTGAGTTTCGATGTACCGAAAGAGTTCGGAGTCCCGGATGAGATCGGGGATATGACGAGGAGTCTCGAAATGGTCTAGACATAAAAATCGATATATTGGACGACTATATTTGGACTTCGGAAAGGTTCCGAGTGATTCGGGTATTTTTCGGAGTACCGAAGAGTTACGGGAATTCGTATTGGGCCTTAATGGGCCATACGGGAAAGGAGAGAAAGGCCTCAAAAGGTGGCCGCACCCCTCCCCATGGTCTGGTCCGAATTGGACTAGGGAAGGGGGGCGCACCCTTCCTTCTTTCTCCTTCCCCCTTCCCTTCTCCTACTCCCATGCGCCTCTCCTCCTTGGCCGGCGGCCTCCCCCTTGCTCCTTTATATATGGGGACAGGGGGCACCCCATAGACACAACAATTGATCCTTGAGATCTCTTAGCCGTGTGCGGTGCCCCCCCCCCACCATATTACACCTCGATAATACCGTTGCGGAGCTTAGGCGAAGCCCTGCGTCGGTGGAACATCATCATCGTCACCACGCCGTCGTGCTGACGAAACTCTCCCTCAACACTCGGCTGGATCGGAGTTCGAGGGACGTCATCGAGCTGAACGTGTGTAGAACTCGGAGGTGTCGTACGTTCGGTAATTGATCGGTCGGATCGTGAAGACGTACGACTACATCAACCGCGTTGTGATAACGCTTCCGCTGTCGGTCTACGAGGGTACGTTGACAACACTCTCCCCTCTCGTTGCTATGCATCACCATGATCTTGCGTGTGCGTAGGAAATTTTTTGAAATTACTACGTTCCCCAACAGTGGTATCAGAGCCTTGTTTTATGCGTTGATGCTATGCATAAGTAGAACACAAGTGAGTTGTGGGCGATATAAGTCATACTGCTTACCAGCATGTCATACTTTGGTTCAGTGTTATTGTGAGATGAAGCGGCCCGGACCGACATTACGCGTACGCTTACGCAAGACTGGTTTCACCGTTGCGAGCACTCGTTGCTTAAAGGTGACCGGCGGGTGTCTGTCTCTCTCACTTTAGTTGAACCGAGTGTGGCTACGCCCGGTCCTTGCGAAGGTTAAAACAGCACCAACTTGACAAACTATCGTTGTGGTTTTGATGCGTAGGTAAGAACGGTTCTTGCTAAGCCCGTAGCAGCCACGTAAAACATGCAGCAACAAAGTAGAGGACGTCTAACTTGTTTTTGCAGGGCATGTTGTGATGTGATATGGTCAAGATATGATGTGATATAATGTGTTGTATGAGATGATCATGTTTTGTAACCGAGTTATCGGCAACTGGCAGGAGCCATATGGTTGTCGCTTTATTGTATGAGATGCAATCGCCATGTAATAGTTTTACTTTATCACTAAGCGGTAGCGATAGTCGTAAAAGCAATTAGTTGGCGAGACGACAACGATGCTACGATGGAGATCAAGGTGTCGCGCCGGTGACGATGGTGATCATGACGGTGCTTCGGAGATGGAGATCACAAGCACGGTGCTTCGGAGATGGAGATCACAAGCACAAGATGATGATGGCCATATCATATCACTTATATTGATTGCATGTGATGTTAATCCTTTATGCATCTTATCTTGCTTTGTTTGACGGTAGCATTATAAGATGATCCTTCACTAAATTATCAAAGTATAAGTGTTCTCCCTGAGTATGCACCGTTGCGAAAGTTCTTCGTGCTGAGACACCACGTGATGATCGGGTGTGATAGGCTCTACGTTCAAATACAACGGGTGCAAAACAGTTGCACACGCGGAATACTCAGGTTAAACTTGACGAGCCTAGCATATAACAGATATGGCCTCGGAACACGGAGACCGAAAGGTCGAGCGTGAATCATATAGTAGATATGATCAACATAGTGATGTTCACCATTGAAACTACTCCATCTCACGTGATGATCGGACATGGTTTAGTTGATATGGATCACGTGATCACTTAGAGGATTAGAGGGATGTCTATCTAAGTGGGAGTTCTTAAGTAATATGATTAATTGAACTTAGTCCTGATAGTATTTTTGCAAATTATGTTGTAGAATCAATAGCTCGCGTTGTTGCTTCCCTGTGTTTATTTTTGATATGTTCCTAGAGAAAAATTATGTTGAAAGATGTTAGTAGCAAAGATGCGGATTGGATCCGTGATCTGAGGATTATCCTCACTGCTGCACAGAAAAATTATGTCCTTGATGCACCGCTAGGTGACAGACCTATTTCAGGAGCAGATGCAGACGTTATGAACATTTGGCTAGCTCAATATGATGACTACTTGATAGTTTAGTGCACCATGCTTAACGGCTTAGAATCGGGACTTCAAAGACGTTTTGAACGTCATGGACCATATGAGATGTTCCAGGAGTTGAAGTTAATATTTCAAGCAAATACCCGAGTTGAGAGATATGAAGTCTCCAACAAGTTCTATAGCTAAAAGATGGAGGAGAATCGCTCAACTAGTGAGCATGTGCTCAGATTGTCTGGGTACTACAATCGCTTGAATCAAGTGGGAGTTAATCTTCCAGATAAAAATAGTGATTGACAGAATTCTCTAGTCACCATCACCAAGTTAGTGGAACTTCGTGATGAACTATAGTATGCAAGGGATGACGAAAGTAATTCCCGAGCTCTTCGTGATGCTGAAATCGACGAAGGTAGAAATCAAGAAAAACATCAAGTGTTGATGGTTGACGAGACCACTTCAAGTGTTGATGGTTGACGAGACCACTAGTTTCAAGAAAAGGGCAAAGGGAAGAAGGGGAACTTCAAAAAGAACGGCAAGCAAGTTGCTACTCAAGTGAAGAAGCCCAAGTCTGTACCTAAGCCTGAGACTAAGTGCTTCTACTGCAAAGGGACTGGTCATTGGAAGTGGAACTACCCCAACTATTTGGTGGATAAGAAGGATGGCAAAGTGAACAAAGTTATTTTTGATATACAGATTATTGATGTCTACTTTACTAGTGTTTATAGCAACCCCTCGGTAATTGATACTGGTTCAGTTGCTAAGAGTAGTAACTCGAAACGGGAGTTGCAGAATAAACAGAGACTAGTAAAAGTGAACAAAGGTATATTTGATATACAGATTATTGATGTGTACTTTACTAGTGTTTATAGCAACCCCTCGGTAATTGATACTGGTTCAGTTGCTAAAAAGTAGTAACTCGAAAACGGGAGTTGCAGAATAAACAGAGACTAGTAAAAGGCGAGGTGACGATGTGTGTTGGAAGTAGTTCCAAGATTGATATGATCATCATCGCACACTCCCTATACTTTCGGGATTAGTGTTGAAACTAAATAAGTGTTATTTGGTGTTTGCATTGAGCATGAATATGATTTGATCATGTTTATTGCAATACGGTTATTCATTTAAGTTAGAGAACAATTGTTGTTATGTTTACATGAATAAAAACCTTCTATGGTCATACACAGCAACGAAAATGGTTTGTTGGATCTCGATCGTAGTGATACACATAATCATAATAATGAAGCCAAAAGATGCAAAGTTAATAATGATAGTGCAACTTATTTGTGGCACTGCCGTTTAGGTCATATTGGTGTAAAGCGCAGGAAGAAACTCCGTAGTGATGGGATTTTGGAATCACTTGATTATGAATCACTTGATGCTTGCGAACCGTGCCTCATGGGCAAGATGACTAAAACGCCGTTCTCCGGAACTACGGAGAGAGCAACAGATTTGTTGGAAGTCATGCATACAGATGTATGTGGTCCAATGAATATTGAGGCTCGTGGCGGATATCGTTATTTTCTCACCTTCACAGATGATTTAAGCAGATATGGGTATATCTACTTAATGAAACATAAGTCTGAAACATTTGAAAAGTTCATATAATTTAGAGTGAAGCGAAAATCATCGTAACAAGAAAATAAAGTTTCTACGATTTGATCGTAGAGAAGAGTATTTCAGTTACGAGTTTGGCCTTCAGTTAAAACAATGTGAAATAGTTTCACTACTCACGCCACCTGGAACACCACAGTTTAATGGTGTGTCCGAACATCGTAACCGTACTTTATTAGATATGGTGCGATATATGATGTCTCTTACCGATCTACCACTATCGTTTTGGGGTTATGCATTAGAGACAGCTGCATTCACGTTAAATAGGGTACCATCTAAATCCGTTGAGATGACATCTTATGAACTGTGGTTTAGCAAGAAACCAAAGTTGTCGTTTCTTAAAGTTTGGGGCTGCGATGCTTATGTGAAAAAGTTTCATCCTGATAAGCTCAAACCCAAATCGGAGAAATGTGTCTTCATAGGATACCCAAAGGAGACAGTTGGGTACACCTTCTATCACAGATCCGAAGGCAAGACATTCGTTGCTAAGAATAGATCCTTTCTAGAGAAGGAGTTTCTCTCGAAAGAAGTGAGTGGGAGGAAAGTAGAACTTGATGAGGTAACTGTACCTGCTCCCTTATTGGAAAGTAGTGCATCACAGAAATCTGTTCCTGTGACTTCTACACCAATTAGTGAGGAAGTTAATGATGATGATCATGTAACTTCAGATCAAGTTACTACCAAACCTCGTAGGTAAACCAGAGTAAGATCCGCACCAGAGTGGTACGGTAATCCTGTTCTGGAGGTTATGTTACTAGACCATGACGAACCTACGAACTATGAAGAAGCGATGGTGAGCCCAGATTCCGCAAAATGGCTTGAGGCCATGAAATATGAGATGAGATCCATGTATGAGAACAAAGTGTGGACTTTGGTTGACTTGCCCGATGATCGGCAAGCAATTGAGAATAAATGGATCTTCAAGAGGAAGACGGACGCTGATAGTAATGTTACTATCTACAAAGCTAGAATTGTCGCAAAAAGGTTTTCGACAAGTTCAAAGTGTTGACTACGATGAGAGTTTCTCACTCGTATCTATGCTTAAGTCTGTCCGAATCATGTTAGCAATTGCCGCATTTTATGAAATATGGCAAATGGATAAACAAAACTGCATTCCTTAATGGATTTATTAAAGAAGAGTTGTATATGATGCAACCAGGAGGTTTTGTCAATCCTAAAAGTGCTAACAAAATATGCAAGCTCCAGCGATCCATCTATGGACTGGTGCAAGCATCTCGGAGTTGGAATATGCGCTTTGATAAGTTGATCAAAGGATATAGTTTTATACAGACTTGCGGTGAAGCCTGTATTTACAAAAAAGTGAGTGGGAGCACTACAGCATTTCTGATAAGTATATGTGAATGACATATTGTTGATCAGAAATAATGTATAATTATTCTGCAAAGCATAAAGGAGTGTTTGAAAGGAGTTTTTCAAAGATAGACCTCGGTGAAGCTGCTTACATATTGAGCATCAAGATCTATAGAGATAGATGAAGATGCTTGATAAGTTTTTCAATGAGTACATACCTTAACAAGATTTTGAAGTAGTTCAAAATAGAACAGTCAAAGAAAGAGTTCTTGCCTGTGTTACAAGGTGTGAAATTTAGTAAAGACTCAAAGCCCGACCACGGCAAAAGATAGAAAGAGAATGAAAGTCATTCCCTATGCCTTGGCCATAGGTTCTATAAAGTATGCCATGCTGTGTACCAGATCTATTGTATACCCTACACTGATTTTGGCAAGGGAGTAAAATAGTGATCTAGGAGTAGATCACTGGACAGCGGTCAAAATTATCCTTAGTGGAATAAGGATATGTTTCTCGATTATGGAAGTGACAAAAGGTTCGTCGTAAAGGGTTACATTGATGCAAGTTTTGACACTAAATCTAGATGACTCTAAGTCTCGGTCTAGATACATATTGAAAGTGGGAGCAATTAGCTAGAGTAGCTCCGTGCAGAGCATTGTAGACATAGAAATTTGCAAAATACTTACGGATCTGAATGTGACAGACCCGTTGACTAAAATTATCTCACAATCAAAACATGATCACACCTTAGTACTCTTTGGGTGTTAATCACATAGCGATGTGAACTAGATTATTGACACTAGTAAACCCTTTGAGTGTTGGTCACATAGAGATGTGAACTATGGGTGTTAATCACATGGTGATGTGAATTATTGATGTTAAATCATATGGCGATGTGAACTAGATTATTGACTCTAGTGCAAGTGGGAGACTGAAGGAAATATGCCCTAGAGGCAATAATAAAGTATTATATATTTCCTTATATCATGATAAATGTTTATTATTCATGCTAGAATTGTATTAACCGGAAACATAATACATGTGTGAATACATAGACAAACAGAGTGTCACTAGTATGCCTCTACTTGACTAGCTCGTTAATCAAAGATGGTTATGTTTCCTAGCCATAGACATGAGTTGTCATTTGATTAACGAGATCACCTCATTAGGATAATGACGTGATTGACTTGACCCATTCCGTTAGCTTAGCACCCGATCGTTTAGTATGTTGCTATTGCTTTCTTCATGACTTATACATGTTCCTATGACTATGAGATTATGCAACTCCCGTTTACCGGAGGAACACTTTGTGTGCTACCAAACGTCACAACGTAAATGGGTGATTATAAAGGTGCTCTACAGGTGTCTCCAAAGGTACTTGTTGGGTTGGCGTATTTCGAGATTAGGATTTGTCACTCCGATTGTCAGAGAGGTATCTCTGGGCCCACTCGGTAATGCACATCACTATAAGCCTTGCAAGCATTGTGACTAATGAGTTAGTTGCGGGATGATGTATTACGGAACGAGTAAAGAGACTTGCCGGTAACGAGATTGAACTAGGTATCGAGATACCGACGATCGAATCTCGGGCAAGTAACATACCGGTGACAAAGGGAACAACGTATGTTGTTATGCGGTCTGACCGATAAAGATCTTCGTAGAATATGTGGGAGCCAATATGGGCATCGAGGTCCCGCTATTGGTTATTGACCGGAGACGTGTCTCGGTCATGTCTACATAGTTCTCGAACCCATAGGGTCCGCACGCTTAACGTTATGATGACAGTTTTATTGAGTTTCGATGTACCGAAGGAGTTCGGAGTCCCGGATGAGATCCGGGATATGACGAGGAGTCTCGAAATGGTCTAGACGTAAAAATCGATATATTGGACGACTATATTTGGACTTCGGAAAGGTTCCGAGTGATTCGGGTATTTTTCGGAGTACCGGAGAGTTACGGGAATTCGTATTGGGCCTTAATGGGCCATACGGGAAAGGAGAGAAAGGCCTCAGAAGGTGGCCGCACCCCTCCTCATGGTCTGGTCCGAATTGGACTAGGGAAGGGGGGCGCACCCTTCCTTCTTTCTCCTTCCCCCTTCCCTTCTCCTACTCCCACAAGGAAAGGAGGAGTCCTACTCCCGGTGGGAGTAGGACTCCCCCCTATGGCGCGCCTCTCCTCCTTGGCCGGCGGCCTCCCCCTTGCTCCTTTATATACGGGGGCAGGGGGGCACCCCATAGACACAACAATTGATCCTTGAGATCTCTTAGCCGTGTGCGGTGCCCCCCTCCACCATATTACACCTCGATAATACCGTTGCGGAGCTTAGGCGAAGCCCTGCGTCGGTGGAGCATCATCATCGTCACCACGCCGTCGTGCTGACGAAACTCTCCCTCAACACTCGGCTGGATCGGAGTTCGAGGGACGTCATCGAGCTGAACGTGTGTAGAACTCGGAGGTGCCGTACGTTCGGTCCTTGATCGGTCGGATCGTGAAGACGTACGACTACATCAACCGCATTGTGATAACGCTTCCGCTGTCGGTCTACGAGGGTACGTGGACAACACTCTCCCCTCTCGTTGCTATGCATCACCATGATCTTGCGTGTGCGTAGGAAATTTTTGGAAATTACTACGTTCCCCAACACATCTTTGCTTGATTGCTTATGTATGCTATTATTTGTTCGCGATAGAATTCCCGGAGTGCGAAGCGTGCTACTACGAATCACTAGGTTTTGTGGATCGTCAGCAAGGCAAGTAACACATTGATCATACTCTTTTCATACTCAGTTTTTATGCATTAGTTACAATCCTCAAACACTGCATGATTAGGATGTGATTAACTTGTGGGTTGGAAAGTAGAGGATGTGGTAGAACCTATTGCCCTTTTATTATCAAACCTTGGGAGTTACTTCTACGTTATGCTTATACTGCTATGCTATGCTTGTAGACGTGGATTGGGTTTGAGTGTATCCATGACAGATGTGAGATTGTTTAATTAATGGTTCAATTTAAGGTGGCAACTTTAATACACATCTGGGTGGATTGTTGGTTTGGGCACCTGGAGAATCCAGTGTTGTCCTAGGATATCCCGGAGTACCGGTGTGATCATCCTACGGTCCGCCACCCAGGCTCAAAGGGATCATAAGATTATTCATGCTAGAAACTTCCGTGTGCGGCCACAGGCTTTTATGGGCTCTAGCATAGTTGAGTACGTTGCATGACCTCTTTCAGTGGTGGGCTAGCAGATGTAGGGGAAAGTAGGTGTAACTGTCCACCCAGAGTAAAGAGTTAATGTTCCTGAAAGACTGTGTCTCGGTCATCCGTTTATCAAACACCATGTAGTTCGAGAAATCCAACGGAAGAGATCGAGTCTTGTGGGGAAAAGTACGCAAACCTCTGCAGAGTGTACAAACTAATCATGATTAGCCGTGTCCCCGGTCATGGACATCTTGAGTATCTGGTACTTGAATTATTGATTTGATCTCATCACTCTAAAATTAATTTATTGGGATGTTAATGATTACTTTAATTGGGATTGAGTTGGAGGAACCTTCTCAATGATGTTTCAACCACCATGATAGTTAAATAAAACATATTCCTTTGTTGTAGGGAAAAATTGGCTTTTCGCAAAAACATTATAACCATAGAGCCTCCACCAGCCATATATGCATGTAGTGATAGCATTTATCTGTTCTTTGCTCTACTGTGTTATATTGCCAGCATATTCCATGTGCTGGCCCGTTTTCGGGCTGCAACGTATCATGTTGCAGACTTTTCAGACGAAGAGTAAGGTGCGCTAGGTCGTTGTCATACGCTCACCTATACCGTTGGAGTTGATGGACTCACTTTATCTTCCAAGCCTTCCGCTGTTATCTTAGTTAGATGGCCTTAAGCCATATTTATTGTAATAAGTTCTCTTTTGAGACTATCGATGTAATAACTGTGTGATTGCTACTCTGTTATAAATCCTTCGAGTATTGTGTGTGTCAGCATTACCGATCCAGGGATGACACTGAACACAGAGACTTGACCGTCTGAGGTCGGGTCGCTACACTGCTTCCGGCGGTGCTCCCTTCAGGTAACGTTCTCCGGCTTGCAACTGACCGCTTCGGTCGGGAGCCCCATGAATTCCGCCAAGGCGGACATGGTACTCGGCAACGACATCTACGGTGGCGGACAGGGGGCGGCGGTGCGGAGGTGGAGCAAGGGTGGAGGTGGGAGGCAGCGTAGACGCGGGACATGAAGGACGAACTCGGGAGGAGTGCGGTAGATTTGGGGGCCTTGGTCAATCTGAAGTCGATTTGGGATGGGCCCGGCCTGTCGGGTATATGGCGTCATGTCCGGGAGTCCCTATATCCGTGCTGCATATGGGTTGGATATTGGGTTGTCGGTTAATCCGGACATTTAGGTTGAGTATAACAGGTCCGGTTGGGTGGTTTTTTGTCTATGTAGTGGTTGGGTAGGCTGTCCGGATGTTTGGGGAGGATGTGTGGGCTCCGTTTGTAGATGATCTATGGGAAAGATAACTCCTGCGTTTTTTGTGTTGCAGTGCAGTGTTTTGGTGCTCGGGCACCATGGAGCCCTTTTTGAGATATTAAACAATTATGATTCAAGGTTTCAATATATATTTCTGAAAACGATTTCACATTAACATATAGATGTATACTACTCCCTCCATCCTAAATTTTTTGTCTTAGATTTGTCTAAATACAGATGTAATATGTGTGTAAATTACATGCAAAAATTACATTGTTTCATGAGCTACACAAAAAATAACATGTCAATGTATATACATCTATATATTTTGAATGTCATTGTTCGCTATTTTCAAAATCATCAATTTGTCTTTTTTGTGTAGCCTGCGTGTCAATGTATTTCGTCATGAGAATTTGCACAAATTCAGTATACATCCATTTTTTTGAAAAAAGAACTGAAACATTAAAAAATGCATTTCTGTGTTCCTCCGGCGTGCGTTCTTAGGCTGGAACCAGTACCCCGAACCTCCTCACTCCTCAGATCTAGAACCTCTACCACCGCCACACGGCGCCGCCCCAGCCTCTGGCCGGCGGCGACACCCCGTGCTCTTTCGTCCTCCCCGGCGCCGATCTGGTCGCCGGGACCGCATATCACAAGGAACCGGTGGCTGACATGGACTCGGCGCCTCAGGACGTGCTCGTGGAAGTCTTCCGCCGCCTCGCACCGCACGGCCTCGCTTCATGCCGCTGCGTGCAGGGCGTGGCATGCCACCATCGACGCCAACCGCCTGCTACGCGCGGATCTGCTCCCGCTCACGCTGGACGGCGTCTTCTTCGAGACCTCCATGTTCAGCACCTCGAGGCTCTTCTCCCGCCGCTCCACGGGGCGCAAGGTGACCTCTAGGCTAGACTACTTGGACTGCCCGCTCGCAAGAGCTGATCTCTATTGGCCGATCATGGATTGTTGCAACGGCCTTCTCCTGCTGGCGGATTCGGATCGTGTTGTCAATCACTCAATCCTGCCACCCGACAGTGGGTGCGATTCCCCCCGCCGCCGCCCTCCTGCACAGCCACGGATTGCCACAAATGCTTTGATTATCGTTATCTTGTGTATGATCCCACCGTGTCGCCGCACTATGAGGTGTTTTCAGTCCCTTTGATCCCATTCAGTCTTCCGACGGGGCATCTTTCTAGGCATATATGTGATGATGATCAGTTGGTCTCTACAATGGAATGGCCGCCGTCGCCTTACATAATGCATGTTTTCTCCTCGAAAACCGGGTTATGGAAGGAGAAGTCGCATTGGAAAATCGAAGAATGGGGTGTATTCTGTATTCCGCGAAGGGCTATGCACATTTCAGGTTTGGTTCCTTGATGAATCACATGGCCAGACGGAGTGGGTATTGAAAAGTGACATAAACCTTCAACCAGCTGAGAAAAATTATGCTTGGAACGAGTTGGATGATGGCCCCTGGAGCTTACAGTCGGACGATCAGAGGGACTGGGTGTTGAAGAATGATGTCAACCTTGAGCCAGTGGACGGCATCAGGGGAGCAACAGTGCAAGATAATTTTGAATGGGACACTGACAATGAATGTATCATTGGCACTACAGATTGGGGAAAAAAATGAAAACCCAACATACTTCCATTGTCTTGGATTTCATCCTTACAAAGAGATTCTTTTGTTTCATGGGGCCTTGAGAACAGTCGCCTGCTATTTTGATAGTTTGAAATTTCGAGACCTGGGTAAGATGGACTATGGATATGGCGAGATAAGGGAGTCTTTTCCATATGCCTCTTGTTGGATGAGAAACTTACCAGGAAGCAACTAATGCAGGAAACCACCAGTATCATTTTTTTCCTCTTAATTACTGTTGAGACTTGAGAGTATTTGGTCTGAAGCAAATGGCATGTAGCTTTCCTTTTAATTTACAGTAGTACTCTATCCTATTATGAGAAAATAACATGAGTAATATTTTATTTTAATTTCTTTTTTATGGTCAACAATAGTATGATGTTATAGTGCTTCTGTTAGATGGCTGCATGGTTAAGCTCGTCGTCAGCATACTCGGAGCGGATGTGGGATTTCAAATTCTGAGTACCAATCATACGACGCTTCAATCTTCATGGTTCGACTTGCGTACGATGCAAAATCTGACGCTCAGGTACACTTTGTTCCCTGCACCGGCAGCTTGATCCAGTGCGTTGTATGAAGAAAAGTGCGTTGTATGAAGATCGGACAAGTGGCGTGATCAGCAGAGTCGTACCAAAATGGGACAAAAGGTGTCACGGTAAAGATGAGTTCTGCTATTGTAGCTTGCCGTGAGGATCCCTGAAGAAATGAACACTGCAGTTGACTAACGAACTCTGAAGATGTGTGCAACCTTTCGTCAGTTATCCCAAACAATTAGGGAGCGTTTTTCTGTTCTTTTTTTTTACGGTTTTTATGTCTACTAGAGAAAAACAAGGTGGGGACTGGAAAGCGGATGACCGTTGGATTGATGTAGGAGCAGGGATGTGAGCAAACAATCGGATCAGGCAAGCCTCATCCAGGATGGACTGGTTGCGTTTAGGCTGTTTGATGAAATGCACATAAGAAGTGGCATTTTTTCTGTTGTTAAGCCATCTGGATGAAGCATTACATAAAAAAAAACCATCTGGATGAAGCGAGTTTCAGTACCTCACGAGTCTTAAATCTGCCCTCAGGTCTTGCTATGAAAACGACTAAATGCAACACATCTTCTACTATTAAAGGGGGATTGAACGTCGTGATGGTTCCACCTCCCCTCGTTCGACCACCTCCTTCGATCCCCCCCTCGATCGCTCCTTTCCATCCCACGTGAGAAAAAGAGCCCGCAGACAATCCCGCTCGCATCCTTTCTCCCGTACCCACACGTCCATGTTTGGTTTCCCCCGTCCGAGAAGGTGCCTCTCCCCACGATCCCATCGGAAGCCCACGCACGCACGTACTCTTGCACCCTCGTCCCTCTTCCTAGGATGCACCCCCCAATCTCCCCATCCCTCCCATTCTCCTTTCCATGTTGCCGCGGCTGGTCTCCTCTACCACTCCTGTTTTGCACCCCATGCCGCCGGAACGACCACCACCTCACGGGCGCCGCCGCTTCTCCCCTGGTGGCAACGCAACAACTGCTCCGCGGGCCGTTGCGGCACCGGCGGCTTATGCTGGTTCTGGGTACGGGCGTGGCCGCCTTCGCCGGTGTTCCGCCAACGACTATCCGGAGCGCCGGCGTTGTCCCCTCTGCGTGCGCCGATCTGAACGAAAGGCAACACATCGGGGAAGCGACGGCTTTCATTTCCGCCGACAAAACCTTATCGGCTAAGGGGCGACGGCTCAACAACGGCACGATCTCTTTCGACCAGGCGGTAGGATGATGAAATCCCTCCCACTCATGCTTCTAAGATTGATTTGGTTTACTTTCATGGGTGTTTCTATTTTGCAGGAGAGGCCGAGACAAAAGGCAGCTGGAGTTAGTGCGCGTGTCCTGGGAACGTCAGGATCCACCTCCCGTTTGAGATGGCGCTCTAGATAGGCATCCTATATATGTCACGTCTCGGCAGTCAAGGATCACTGAGATAGACATTGTGAGGAATCCTCGAGGGCACCAACAAAACAAGGAAACACTAATATCAAATTTGATAATCAGAGGATTAGCTAGATATCAAGATGGAAATAGAACAAAGGAATCGAGGCACTACTATCTCTGTCTTGAGGTAATACTGGCTGTTAATTATTTACGAGAAGTTTAGTTTTTTCTCTCCTCTCAGGATATGTAGTTTCACTTTTCCTCTTTCATGGATGATCACCTCATTTATTTTCACAGACGGAATGATGGAGCCATTGCTCTGACTTGGAGATAAATTAAGTTAGGCCATGTCCAGCGTGGGTGTCAGCTTTAGCTTCCAGGTCGATGACGCTTATTTTTGTTTGCTTGGTGCCTAATTAGTCGTCGAGTGTGTTGCTATGGGATGGTTGATGCGGATATGGCCATAGCTGTAGTTTGTCGATTACGGATTTGATCACTTCGAGTTTTTTTTTCTTTTTCCTCGCATAGGGATGGCTTTGGTCTTATATGACTTTGCTATTCGCGAGCGTGTTTTTGTGTTTGTGCGTTTGTGTTGGCTGTGTGCATCTTAGTTATGCAGAGGTCGGGTGTGTGCGCATTGTGTTTGTATCCTCTTGATGCTTCATTTTGAGTCAATAAATCCTCTCTTTGTCGGAATTAGTCGTCGGGTGCGAGCTATATTCTACGGTGAGGGATGATTTTTTTTTTCATCACGCAAGTACCTCCAACGTTGGACTCCTAGACCTGCAAGCGCATGCAGCCTGGTGTCCTTGACGCGGCTGCACCCTCTTGTGGGCGTCGACATCCGCTTCGGCCCCTCCAGCTGCGGTGAGTTCCTTACTTTGCTCCTCCACGTTCGAGATGAGTTCCTTACTTTACTCCACTGTATTTCTTCGTCTAATTATTATAAGAAGGCATGGGAAGTTACCCAGTTTGTGTGTGGATGAAATGCCTGGATTAGTGTATGGTCATAGCGTTTGTTGAATGCGTTAGCAGTAAAATCGAGTTATGGCCATATCGATTTTTGTAATGGGTTTCTGTATTTTGCCAGCAGTTTGCCACTGTGTTTCTTAGAGTTCTGACTGCCCTTGCTTCTCATCGGGTCAAAATGAGGTATAAGTACGAGTTGATGCTTAATTTTGTTACGTTTCGTACTTAAGACTGTTATTTTTAGCAGAAGGGGCAGCTGGGGTATGGCCGCATGTTAACTCTCTTGCGTAACCTGCCAACTGTAGTTTCAGAAATATCAAAGTAGGAGAATCGTCTGTGTTTCCCTTCATTTTAATTTTGTAAACAATTGTGTATGGTATTGCTGAATCCATGAATACATAGCATCCAACATATTTGAACTGAATAATCCAACAACATTTACATGTTTCTAAATGTGAATTAGCAGTTGTCAATTCTGCAGATACACCATAATTACAGCAGGTCTTGGAATAAATCATACGGTCAAATCATCTACAGGAAGTCTTGGCTTAGAAAAAAATGTCCATAGATGATACTGTTGTGATGGTAAGTTTTGATGTATGATGGTGTTTCATGCAACTTTTTCCTGGGTTGAGTGAACAATATTGTTAAAATGATGGTCCAAATGCGTGCTAGAATATTTACTTCTCATAAGTTTCGTTAACATACAATTTACTACGTGAATTATTTAATCTACCATGCAAGATAGACACCATGACTATCAGACTGTGTGTCTCAATAGCAAGAGTATCCGCCAAGTAAGCATCTTTATTTCACCCAGCTCCCAGTGTTGAAGTTGAAAATTTTGTTTCAACCACGACTTGTATGGCCCTTATTTGTTGTCATCATATTGTGCGGAAGTGCACTCTTATAAGCTGCGTTATGGTTGATGTTCATGCTTACTTCAGGTCATAAAGGTCGTGACTCTACACTTTGGGAAACCCTATTCTTTTTTATCATCAATCTATGAATCAAATGGTTGGACATTGTGGATTTAGATTGTTTTCTTTGCTTTCTCTTCACTAGGTTATGATGGAGGTTAAATAGACCTGGAGGCAGATGGAGGTGAAGCCCGTGGTGTCTTCTATGCAAACACTCCCATTGCCCATGTAGGAGTAGACAAGACGAAGCTGACAAAGCACACGAAGTGCGACACGTGTTGTAGAAAATGTTGGAATCGTTAGGGAGCAGTAGCAGCAGGGGGAACCAAATTTACTACAGATCAGCAAATGCGGGGACTTACTTCCGTGTTGTACTGCGCGCCTGCACCGGCATACACTTACTTCATGTTATTCTGAGATTGTTCTCTGATACAACTATTTCTCTTGGCGAGAGCCCTGTACTTAGCCTTCCTATGGGTTTGCCCTTCTATTTGAGCGCTATCTGTGGGAAATCGCATGACTCGTTTGTTTTATAATTATCCATATGGAAATTCAAGAACAATTGTTCTGATCAAACCCGTGTCAAGCCAATGCCAAGTTTGATTTGTATTACTAAAAAAGAAAAAAATGGAACGCTTAAATTACTGCCTTTGAGTATCCAATTAACTATTCATAAAAAGGAGATCAAAAGAATCTTTCAAATTAGAAGATATAATGTGTAGACATACAATTTTGAAAGAGGGATTAGACACGTCGACATACAATTTTAAAGGAGAGATTAGACACATGATGAGAATGAAGGTTGATGGGATGAGTAGTGGGGAGAAAAATGTTGGTTTGTCTTTTTGTAAGGAGAGGGTGGTGGACGAGAAGGAAAGGAGTGGAGAGAGACTCAAATTGTCCTTATGTGAACATAAACCACATGTCATTATGTTTACAAACATTTTTGAATTAGAACAAAAAAAATTATTCCGTGACAACGCACGGGCATTTAGCTAGTTGGTACTAATTGCATAATTAAACAGTTATCTGAGTTTGCTGTTAACTTGAAAGAATATAGTTGACGCTGAAAAAGTGGGTGACCGTTATTATTCTCAAAAAACTAATTAACTATGAGATAATAATAGTTAATTAGTTTTTTGAGAATAATAGTTTTTGTAGAAGACGGACAAATAGTTAATTAGTTAATCGTGCAGGCGCATGATGCATCAGGTGAACGTCTGGGCTGGTTAGAGTTAACTTTTGGTAACTCTGGTAAGAATGAAATCACTAGTTGAGGAGTACTCGTTGCAAAGATCACTCCAACTTCCCAGGTTGCGACAAGTGGTGCACATGCAACGCGCCACTTGTCCGTTTATTCAAAATGTTTTCTCTCTCAAACCGTGTGTCCAAATCTCAAACCGTTTTCACCGTTGGATTCCTCGCGTCGAGATATTCAAAATTAGATCCCATATTGATAGGTTTTGACGAACTTTTTTTCACGAAAAAACCGAACTAGGAGCACGGGTTTTTTCCCTTTCTGAAAAAGGCACACCCGTGCCTCTCACGAAATCACAACCGTGCCTCTCGCGGAAGCAAAACTGTGACTCCCGCGGAAGAAAAAAAAAGAAGAGAAAACGCGTTTTGTTTTCATTTCCGAGGAGGCACGGCCGTGACTCTCGCGAAAGCACACCCGTGCCTCTCGCGGAAGCAAAACCGTGTCTTTCGCGAAAGGAAAAAAACAAAAAACACGTTTTTTTCCATTTGCGAGAGGCACGACCGTGAGTCTCACGAAAGCACAACCGTGCCTCTCGCGGAAGCAAAACTGTGACTCTCGCGAAAGAAAAAAAACAGAAAACGCGTTTTTCCCATTTCTGAGAGGCACGGCCGTGACTTTCATGAAAGCACGGCCGTGACTTTCGTGAAAGCACAACCGTGCCTCTCACGGAAGCAAAACCGTGACTCTCGCGAAAGGAAAAAAATAGAAAACGTGTTTTTTTTTTCGTTTTCGAGAGGCATGGTTGTGACTCTCGCGAAAGCACACCCGTGCCTCTCGCGGAAGAAAAACCGTGACTCTCGCGAAAGGTAAAAAAACAGAAAACTCATATTTTTCGTTTCTGAGAGGCACGGCCGTGACTCGCGAAAGCACAACCGTGTCACTCGCGGAAGCAAAACCGTGACTCTCGTGAAAGGAAAAAAAATAGTAAACGTGTTTTTTTTGTTTCCGAGAGGCACGGCCGTGACTCTCGCGAAAGCAAACCCGTGCCTCTCGCGGAAGCAAAACCGTGACTCTCGCGAAAGGAAAAAAATGTGTTTTTCGCACATTTTTTTTTGGAATTTCTTTCTTGGTCGAAAAGCTAAGGAAGACCGGTGGAAAACCAAAACGTAAAGAAAACCAAAAAAACCGTTTAAATAGCCGAAAACGCGTGTGAAAAAAAACAAAATCCGGAGGAAGCGCCCAGAGCGTGACACGTGACAAATGGCTGAGAGCGCGCCAAGTGGCGCTGCTCGTTGCGAGGCTCCCGAAGGAGTGCTCGTTAACTAGTGGCTCCCTGGTAAGAAGACACGCCAGAGTACCGTGCCCAGCAGCACGGTAGAGGCGCTCGTTCTGTTCCTAATATGGCTGAAACGCTCATCGGGGCCGGCCCGACAGGGCTTCGTTTCAATTTGTTTATGTTTTTTTTGTTTATCTTACATATATGAATATATTTTTACCTGTGAACTGTTTTTCGTATTCAAGAACTTTTTTGAATTCACGAACACTGCTGATATTTTGTGAGCTTTTCTCAAATTTCTGAAAAACAAAACAAAATCCAAATTCACCATTTTTCTAAATTTTGCAAACATTTTTTTAATCCATGAACTCTTTTAAACACGTGATTTTTTTCTAAATTAAGAATTTATGTTTAAAATTTGTACTCGTCAAATTATTGAACTATTTAAAATCCAAGAACCTTTTTTGCATGTATGAATTTCCAATATACTCCCTCCGTTTCTAAATATTTGTCTTTGTAGAGATTTCAACAAATGACTACATACGGAGCAAAATGAGTGAATCTACACTCTAAAATATGTCTATATACATCCGTATGTGGTAGTCCATTTGAAATTTGTAAAAAGATAAATATTTAAGAAGGGAGGGAGTATAAAATCCCATAAATCTGGTTTTCTGCTAAACCAATAGCTATTGGGTTACTAGCGAGAGCGACCAAGTGATCGAGCCAAGATGACCGAGCGAGCGAACAGGCGACACTGTGAGGTGACCAGGAAAGCAGTAAAGGGCTATTGAGCCATGGCCTGTCTATTGTGCGCGCGAGCGCCAGCGTAAATTCCGCCGCCTCAAGCACCGAATAGGAGCTCCCCAAAACAAGCTCTTCATAAGGATTGCAAATACCATCTCTTATGCCTCTAGGAAATCGGCTACCATTCTTTCTATATAAAAACTATTATTCTGAAAAAATCTTCATAGATTTAAAAACATTTGTGGATTTTAAAATATTATTAGATATAAAAAATTTCATAGATTTAAAAATATTTATGAATTTTTAGAAAATCATAAAAAGTAAAACCGCATTTTTGTAAAATTTCCATGAATTTTAGAAATGGTGTCAATTTTAAAAATGTTCACGAAATAAGAAAAGCGCTCAAGAGTTTTTTAGTGAATTTTTAGTTTTTTATGCATTTTAAAATGTTCATTAATCTTGAAAGATTTGCTAATTTCGAAAAAAATAGAAATTAAGGAAGAAGAAATTTAAAAACGGTTGAAAACATAGTAGAAAGAAAAGAATCAGGATAAAAAAACAAGCGGAAGAAACAAATAAAAGAAACACAACACAAAACAAACACACAGACATACAAAAGCTAGCAAAAAAACAGGAAGAAAAGCCAAAAAAATATAAAACCAAAAAATCGGAAGAACCAATAGGCACTTAATGCCCAAAGCTATGAGTCGGGTCGGCCCACAACACAGCATGTTGTGTGTTTTTTCTAAAAAATAGAAGGCACTATGCATGGAAAAAGCTCTAAGCAGGAGATTCCCGAAGAAGACCTGTTGGGGATATTACTATGGAGTATAAACCGGCCGGGGGGGCCGAGTTATACCCATAAAGAGTTATTCATATTGAAGCCCATGAAGACAAGGAATATGACGCTTTACGGAGGAGATTTAACATGAAGGCCCAGGGCCCAAGGGTGGATTGAGGCATGTAGACATAAACCGCCGTTCTATATGTAACTTGTGTTGTAAGATAGGAAATGGTAGAAACCGAGCCGGACACGTTTATGAGCCGGCCTCGGGATTCTGTAAACCGACGGGCGTTAACCTATGTATATAAAGGGACGACCCGGCGGCGGTTTAGGGACAACAAACAACAACTCGAGAGCCAGGCATAGCGGATTCGCTCCCTGGTCATCGAAACCCTAGCAATTCCACATCAACTGGATTAGGCCTTTACCTTCACCGCAAGGGGCCGAACCAGTATACACTCTCTGCATCCTTTGTCCACTTTAACCCCTTTAAGCTAACCCGTCGCGATGGCTCCACGACTAAGTCCTTTCACTAGGACATCTGCCGTGACAAAACCACGACAGTTGGCGCCCACCGTGGGGCTATCGCACGATGGTTTCGCGTTCTTAGAGGGCAGCTTCGAAGGGCTCAAGGGATACGCTGTGGGCCGGATGACCAAGAGTCGTCGCGGCAAGCTCTACATCAACAACACAGGCTGGGGCCCCGAGGCCGGCTCAATCGAGTACGGGTACGGGGTCCCCTTCGGCGGTATTCACGTCTTCATTGGCAAGATTGGCGAGCCGGGCCCTAAGCTGTACATCTGCACCGACATCATCGAAACGGCTCAGTGTGCGAGACCCGCCAGGGCTCAGCCCGCCATGAAGTGTGCCTTCGTGGGAGTCATCCACGGAGCGGAATTTGAGGATAGATCGGCATCTGGTGGTGAAACTGTCGTTTACTCTGATGACGAGTCATCTACTGGAGAGACCGAGTCATTGTACCAGCTGCAAGACGGCCGGTTTGGGGGCTGTTCCGATGGCGACAGTATTCCGGACCCCTTCGATCCGCCGAGCCGGGTTGCGATCTTCATGGCCGGTACACAGCCTGCGCAACACTCCTCGAATGCAGCGGCAATGGTTTCCGGATCAGCAGCGGCGACAACAGCCGGGGCAGGAGGCCCTGCGCGACCACTGGCTTAGGTTTTATCCGACTTATTTGACGCTTTGGCAGCGCTGCTGGCGGCAGAGGTTAACCCAGCGAATCAGGATGAGCATAACGCGGAAGTCGTGAAGGTGAAGGATCAGATAACTCAAGCCAAGGCAGACCTGACAGCTGAGGATACCAGGATGGCCGCAGAGCGGGCCGAGTTGGATGCACAGGCTTACCGGCTTATGTTAGATCAGAGCGCGTCAAATGATGTTATGAGGAGAAGGTACCGATCTCACCTGCCTTCGGTTTTTGAGGCAAGGAATCTCTTTGACACGCCAGGAGCAGGGACCAGTAACCCGCCAGTGGAAAACCGGGTAGAAGCACCTGGAGCGGGAGCGCCGGTTCAGCACGCCCAATAGACCCACCTCGTCAGAACAATATCCCGTCGTACCACGTCCCAACGCCTCCGGGTCATTACTCTAACCCGCTGGATAACATAGTCACCGCCGCTTCGCGAGTGGCAGCTCTCCCGGTCGAAGGCGAGTCTCCGGCAGCGGTTGAAACACGACGGGCTAGAGAGCTCCTTCAGACAGCTTTGACTCAGCAGCAGGCCTATTCATACAGCCGCGAGAGGATTCATTCCACCCCTCGACCAAGCCGGAGTTACAGCAGGCATATAGATGAACCGACCGTGTCGAGCAGTGCGCGGAATCGTAATCCGCCTCGTGGCCATAACCCGGCGGGTGGCGGTGTTGATGTTCAGAACGTGGTGGATCATGCTAGGGCACGTCGAGAAGCCGAGTTAGCGGCGCAGTATGCGGCCCGTCGGCTTACTCCGGTTCGTCCAACAACTTCGATAGAACCAGGAGTTACCTCCAGTTCTTTGGGGGTGTCGTGCCTCGTCCTGGCCTTACGTAATGTACGACTGCCCAAGGATTTCAAGGGTCCACGTAAAGTGCCCAATTACACTGCCGATTTATCCCCCGAGTCATGGGTCGAAAGCTATGAGATGGTGATGGAGATGCTGGATGTGGATGATGCGGCATGTGCTAAATATTTCACCATGATGTTGGAGGGAACAACTCGCACTTGGTTGAAAAACCTGCTAGCTAACTCCATTGGGTCATGGGCCGAGTTAAGGGCCTGATTTATCCAGAATTTCAAGGACACGTGCAAGCAGCCCATGTCAATTGTGGACTTAGCTGCCTGTGTCCAGGAGGAAGGAGAATCAACAACCCATTGGGTGCGCCGGGTTTCAGAAATCTTGCATTCATCTGACCGCATCAACGCTAATACAGCAGTGTTAACATTGGAAGGCAATTGCCGGTTCGCGCCTCTGAAGCTGAAGTTGGGATGGCTCAAACGTCACTGCAATGACATGGGGACGCTTATGGCAGCTCTGGTTAAGTATGCCGACTCTGATAGTACCAAGGACCCTAAGTCTGACGAAGAAAAGACAGGAAAGGGAAAGAAGAGCGGTAGTACCAAGGGGCAGCAACATAACCCGGCGGTTCATGGAAACAACGGTAAGCGTAAAGCGGATAACAGTTTAGATTTTGTGGCTAACACCAACATGCAAGATAATGGTCAGCGTCGTAAGGGTAAACCGCCCCTGCGGAGTGGAGGATCAGGTCTCAACCTTGAGCACCTGTTAAACCAGCCTTGCCCAAAGCACGGGTCGCGAGAAAGGCCAGCCACGCAGCTCTGGAAGGATTGCTTTATTATGCGGGAGTTCAAAAACTCAGATATTTTCCGATATGATCATGGGCCGTCCGGCGGTTCAGGACCCAGTTCTCGTGGGACGGGTTATGGTGGAGGCAATTCTGGCTTAGGATTTCAAGGTAATCAAAGCGGACATGGCAATCAAGGCAGTCAGGGCAACTAGGGTGGTTATAATCATCAGGGGAGTCAGCAGCAGCAGCAGCAGTCAGGTTACCAGAGCAACCTGAAGCAGTTGAATAGTGGGCAGTATCATGTCTTCACCACTAGCCTGTGCAAGCGCGATCAAAAGCTTCATAAAAGGGTGGTGAACTCCGTTGAACCGGTGGTGCCCCGTTACTTGCGCTGGTCTGAACAGCCCATTGTGTGGAGTCGAGAGGATCATCTACCCCGGGTTGATAATCCGGGTCATCTGGCATTGGTGGTGGCGCCTCAGGTTGGAGGATATAAGTTCACCAACGTACTCATGGATGGAGGGAGCAGTATCAATATCCTTTACTATGAGACCTTCCGTCGCATGGGGTTAACGGATAAAAATCTTAAACCGTCGAACACCGTTTTCCATGGTGTGGTGCCTGGTAAATCGGCGTATCCAGTAGGAAAGATAGCTCTGGAGGTTGCTTTTGGAGATGATCATGATTCAAGATCAGAGACATTGACCTTTGAAGTGGTAAAAATCAAGAGTCCGTATCATGCCTTGTTTGGACGGCCGGCTTATGCTAAGTTTATGGCAAGGCCCTGTTATGTCTATCTGCAGCTTAAGATGCCGGGTCATAAGGGGACCATCACGGTACATGGGAGCCGTAAGATCGCTTTGGAATGTGAAGAAGGTGATGCGGCTTATGCTGAGTCGGTTTGTGCAACAGAGGAGTTGAAGTTCTACAAAGACAATGTTGATCCGGCGGATATGACTTCTTTGAAGAATCCAACTACAGAGCATGATCCGACCTTGAAGTTTAAATCGGCTGATGAGACTAAGCTGGTTGATTTTGTTCCTGGCGATTCATCCAAGCAGTTTAGCATCAGCGCTAACTTGGATCCGAAATAGGAAAGCGCGCTCATCGAGTTCATCTGTGAGAACCGGGACATCTTTGCATGGAAACCTTCTGACATGCCAGGTGTACCGAGGGAACTCGCTGAGCACACTCTTAATGTTGATCCCAAGTATAAACCGGTCAAGCAGTTTCTCCACCGCTTCAATGAAGAAAGACGCAAGGCCATTGGTGAGGAGGTAGCCAGGCTCTTGGTGGCTAGATTTACCATTGAGGTATTTCATCCTGAGTGGTTGGCTAATCCGGTGCTAGTACTTAAGAAGAACGGCACTTGGCGCATGTGTGTGGACTACACAGATTTGAACAAGGCTTGCCCGGCAGATCCTTTTGCTCTCCCTCGTATTGATCAAATCATTGATGCTACGGCGGGTTGTGAGCGTTCGAGCTTTCTGGACGCTTACTCTGGTTATCATCAGATTAAAATGGCAGTTAAGGACCAGGAGAAGACAGCTTTTATAACTCCCTTTGGAGCCTTCTGCTATGTATCTATGCCCTTTGGGCTCAAGAGTGCCCAGGCGACTTATTAGCGCTGTGTGCAGAATTGTCTTCATAATCAGATCGGGCGTAATGTTCATGCTTATGTGGACGATATTGTGGTGAAGTCCAGAAAAGAGGATACATTGATAGATGATTTGAAGGAGACTTTTGATAACCTTCGGGTTTATAAGATGATGCTTAATCCGGCCAAGCGTGTCTTTGGTGTACCGGCGGGCAAGCTATTCGGTTTTCTGGTGTCTAACAGGGGCATTGAAGCTAATCCGGAGAAAATCAAGGCTATTACTTCCTTGGCTAAACTGAAGTGTATCAATGATGTTCAACGCTTGGCAGGCCGGATTGCAGCCTTAAGCCGGTTTATCAGTCGCCTTGGGGAGAAGGCCATCCCTTTGTATCAGATGCTGAAGAAGACGGATGACTTCGTCTGGAGTGATGCCGCCAATGAAGCATTTGAGGATCTAAAGCGGCAGCTAGCTGAGCCGCCTGTCCTTGCTGCTCAGGTTGATAAAGAGCCCTTATTGTTATATGTGGCTGCTAATGCCCGGGCTGTTAGTGTGGCTATTGTGGTGGAGCGCAAGGAGGCTGGAAAGGAGTATCCGGTTCAACCGGCCGGCTTATTATATCAGCGAGGTGCTTATTGAGTCCAAGCAGAGGTACCCACACTGGCAGAAGCTGGTGTATGGAGTTTTCATGGCGAGTCGGAAGCTTAAGCAATATTTTCAGGGTCATCCCATCACTGTGGTCAGTTCTGCTCCTTTGGGGGATATAATCCAGAACAGGGAAGCAACTGGCCGGGTTGCCAAATGGGCCATTGAGCTTGGGCCTCATGGGTTAAAATATATGCCTCGGACGGTAATCAAGTCTCAAGCGATGGTGGATTTCATCAATGACTGGACAGAGTTACAGGTGCCCGAAGAGAAGCCGAATCATACTTATTGGACTATTCATTTTGATGGGTCCAGGCAATTGGAGGGCTCGGGGGCCGGAGTCATATTAACTTCCCCACGAGGTGATAAGTTTTGTTATGTTCTCCGTTAAATATTCCCTTGCAGTAACAATGCAGCTGAATATGAGGCTTTACTCCATGGTCTTCGAATGGCTAAGGAGATGAATTTAAGCCGGGTTAAGTGCTTCGGTGACTCGGACCTGGTGGCTCAACAAGTGTCTGGTACTTGGGATTCCAAGGACCTGCTCATGGCAGCATATCGTCGAGAGGTGGATATTGTTGCAGGTCACTTCAAAGGTTATCAGGTTGATCATGTGGACCGGCGGAAGAACGAAGCAGCGGACGCTTTAAGCCGTTTGGGTTCCCAATGTAAACCGGTTCCTCCCAACGTCTTTCTGGATGTGCTACATAATCCGTCGGTCAAGCTCCCCACAGAGGAGGATCTGGCTGTTCCTGATCCGGAGGCTCAGTTGGTGGCGGCTCTTCATATCATCTCGGATTGGACGATCCCATATTTGGCATATATGAACCAGGGCGAGTTACCGGAGGATGAAACTTTGGCTAGGCAGATAATCCGGCGGTCCAAGTCAATGACTATTGTCAATGGAGAATTGCATCATTGCAGTGTGACAGGGGCGTTTCAGCGTTGCGTGTCTCCCGAAGAAGGCCGTGAGATTTTGCGTGAGATCCATGAAGGAGATTATGGTCACCACACCGGTTCAAAGTCTCTGGTAGCCAAGGCCTTTCGTCATGGCTTCTATTGGCTGACAGCTCATGCTGATGCTGAAGACTTGGTCAAAAAGTGTGATGGCTATCAGAAATTTTCACGCCGAGCTCATGTTCCGGCTCAAGAACTGAGGATGATTCCAATCACTTGGCCGTTCGCAACTTGGGGGCTGCATATGGTTGGGTCCTTTAAGGGATCCAAGGATAAGAAGACCCACCTTCTGATGGCGGTTGATAAGTTCACTAAGTGGGTGGAGGCAGAGCCAGTCAGTAAGTGTGATGCAGCTACGGCAGTTCAGTTCATCAACAAGGTGATTTTCCGGTTTGGCTTTCCACACAGCATTATAACTGATAATGGCACTAATCTGTCCAAGGGTGCTATGAAAGAATTCTGTCAACGTGAGCATATCCGGCTTGACGTATCATCAGTGGCTCACCCCCAGTCTAATGGTCAAGCGGAGAGGGCCAATCAAGAGATCCTGAGAGGCATCAAGCCCCGGCTCATGGTTCCTTTACAACGAACGCCGGGTTGTTGGGTGGAGGAGTTACCTTCTGTGTTATGGAGTATCAATACCACGCCCAACAGATCTACGGGTTACACGCCTTTTTTCATGGTTTACGGGGCAGAGGCGGTTCTCCCTAGTGACATCCGTCATGACTCGCCTCGTGTGGCGGCTTATGTCGAAGCTGACAATGAGAAGGCACGACATGATGCACTTGACCTGTTAGATGAGGAGCGTGACATTGTCGCAGCTCGTTCGGCGATTTACCAGCAAGATCTGCGTCGCTATCACAGCCGCCGGGTTAGAACCAGAACTTTTCAAGAAGGCGATCTGGTGCTCCGACTCATCCAGGATCAGACTGATATGCACAAGTTATCCCCGCCTTGGGAAGGGCCCTTTGTGGTCAGCAAGAATCTGCATAACGGGTCATACTACCTTATCGATGTTCGAGAGCACAAAGACTCACGTAAATCGGAGGAGGAGACCCACAGGCCGTGGAATATCGCTCATCTTCGGCCTTACTATACTTGAGCCACAGACTCTTCTTATGTACATAGTTATGACAATGTATATATTATAGTCAAATTAATAAACCGAAGCCTCAGCTAAAGTGGGGTCTCTGTTGTTTTTCTTCAATCATGTGTGGTGACATAGGGGGCTTCTGTTTATAAAGCGGAATCATGTTTGCCCATTGATCCAGCTTATACAACCACATATATAAAAAAATCACTTGGGGGCTTGGTCGTATCCGAACCATAGCTACACCTCTTGATCGGTGTAAGGCCACCAGGGAAATCACTTGGGGGCTTGGTTGTATTTGAACCATAGCTACACCTCTTGATCGGCTTAAGGCCAAAAGGAAATAACTTAGGGGCCAAAGAGAGTGTTGCAAAGGGCACAACTCAAACATAGGCATCCACTGAGCACAGCTCAAAATATTGCTCGGGGGCTCTTTGCTTCTCAAAGAACAAAGAGTCTACACCCTTGTAATAGGCTATCAAGCCAGGCTTGGAAGCCAGGTGTATTCACCTAAAACCCTGGGTTATCCTGCCTTCTTTAAGTAAGCCACTCCGTCCAGGTAATCCTGGTATGACCAGCCGAATGTTTGACAAGTCAATCTCATAGACCCTGAACTTGTCAAAGTTAAAACGACGATTGGTTAATGTGAGGTCCATCTTAAAAGGCTTTGTCAAATGGTTTAACTCAGTGGCCTGGCAGCCCATGAAAAGCCTCGATTTTGGGCCTGGCAGCCCATGAAAAGCCTCGCATGCTCTTTATGCTTTTATTTTCCAAGTGGTTTCTCCTTTGATGAGGTTTATAATATTTTATGATAAACCAGCGTATATTGACCCGGCTTGGCTTTCAACTACAAGTTGTTAGTACATGATCAGTTATAATCCGGCGTTTATTAACCCGGTCTGGTTTCGACTACAAGTCGCCAGTGTTATATATGGATAATCCGGTGTTTATTATAACCCGGTATGGTTTTATCATAAACCGGCACAATATGGAAGGAGTTATCAATACTCAAGATTGGGGTTATCACCCTTACTACAATAAAGTTGGCCAACCAACGATGTGATTAAATGTCACAGGACACTTTCAACTTCTTATATGCAGGAACAACTTGAATAAAACCGCTACGGATTATGAGCGTAATATATCCTAAGCATGGCGGATTAACATTGTCAGGCAAAATAAACATACGCGATGGCATGACAAGCCAAGTGTTTGAACTAGCCTATTACAAGGCGCTTTAATGCCCAAAAGGATAATTGTTTTCAGTAGGTGTTGCAGTACGTAGAAGGCTAAAACGGCCTCCGGATCATGACTCATCACCAGGCTGACTTGACGGCTGCGGATCACCTTGCGCCGGTTCATCCTCCTCCTCTCTACCCAGTGGCTGGAAGTCAATGGTTGCCCAATCGATCCCAGTTAGGGCTTGGAATACAGCTTCATCACTTATAAGTGTGGACGGTTCAACGTCAGGGGCATAGGTATGCTTACGGATTGGCGGGATAAGATTTTGAGCGTCCGGAGTTGGTGCAGCAACCCGTTTGTTGTTGACGTCATAAATCGCATGATAGTATGACAGATCAGTTTCTTCAGTCAATTGGCAAGTCAGTGGACGCACTTCCCTGGTTATGGCTCGGAGGTCATCATTGTCAAAATCTGATCCGTCTTCCTTTAAGCTTGGATACCCTTTACCCACATCCACCGGATCAAGATCAGGCACCCATGCTTTAGCCCGGGTTAGCGCAGTCAGAGCACCTGCCCTTGCAGCCGATCTTTTTAACTCTTCAACCCGGGCAGGTAGCATTGACAACCTTTCTAAGGTTTCCTTGATTAAGGTTGGGGGCGGCTTGTTATGAGAAGCAATGCATATGATCCGTTGCGCGCCGGTATATAATTGCTCTATGAGAGTATAGCCAGCCTTCAATTTCTTCTGCATGTCAGAGCCCAGATGGGTAATGCGAGTTCCTGCATCATTACGAGCATCAGTAAACCGGCAACTGATAGGTTAATATATGTTAAAAACTTAAAGTGAGGATATTTACCAAACACAGCAGTGGTCATGGCATTTATCTGCCGCTTCAAGCCGTTCAGTTCTTCTGTCACCGGTTTAAGGGCTGCTTCTGCATCCTCAGCCCTTTTTTGCAAAGTGGATTTCTCTATATCCCAATCCGCCCGCTCCTTCTGGAAATTTTCCTTCAGCTTCTCCATGGCTGCTAAGGCACTGGCCAGCTCATCTTTGGCTTTGGAGGTTTCTGCTTGTTGGGACTTAATGTTTTCTTGAAGATCAGCGGTTTGGGCTTCCTTCTTGGTTAGCTCAGCCTATAAGAGACAGACATATCATGAGTTGACAATACATATTTGAAGTACCAAGCACATAACAAGTTATACACTTGGTACTTGGGGGCTAATGCCTATTTGCTTGTTATCGGAAATTTTTACAAAGTCCCAAGCACAATACAAGTATTATTCTTGGCACTTGGGGGCTAATGTATATTTGCTCAAAGTAAACAGTGGTAAAAGTCCCGGTTCAGCTTGGAAAGATAAACCGGCCCTGGGGGACTACACAGGCGAAAGTGACAAGATTATTATTCTAAAGTCCCGGTTCATCTTAATAAGTTAAACCGGCCCTTGGGGGCTACACAATCAAAGTTGAGGTATTCTAAAGTCCCGGTTTAGATTGATATCATAAACCGGTCCTTGGGGGCTACTGGAGTTGGTATTTGGACAAAAGAAGAACAGATATGCATAGTTCAGCAGTAGTTACCTCATATCGTTCTTTCATTAAGTTCAGTAAGCCGGCTTCATAGTCGCGGCTTGTGTACAGACGGTTTAAGAAGCCAAAATGAATGTCTTGGGCGTTGAGATGGGCGTAGCTTGACAAGTCTGCATTCCACTTGCCTTTGCCCATAGCAGAAAGCTCTTCCTTGGCACTATGCTTTGATAAAGCAACAGGATTACCAGGGGTGGTATGGCCAAAGCCAGTAATCATAACATTATCTGCCTTGTTATCTGCAGCGTTGACTGGGCTTGACGGTTTATCAGCAGGGCAAACTGGGCTTGATGGTTTGTCAGTGGCTCGGACCAGGCTTGTTGTTTTATCACCATGGCCCGTTGGATCAACCTCTACTTGTTCAACAACAAAGTCATAATCTTGCCGTGCCGGATCATCAAGCATGGCGTCAGCATTTGTTTCTTTCGGATCTGGAGTTTTTTCCGGTTCAATAGCTACATTGTCGTCAGCCGGTTTGTTCAACCGGGCCTTCTTGCTGGGTCTAGGTTTGGCACTGAGGAGAACAAACATAAAGGTTAATTCATCGGATAAATATAATATATCAAGGATAAAATTAAAACATAACTCACCCAGGAACTGTCTTGAGGGGTGGAAGTTGTGTGGTCGTTGACTTGCCAGAGGATGAATGAGGGGTTCCCTGATAATTCGAATCAGATGGATTAAGAGGCTGTCGGAAACAACCCGCCTTGGGGCAAGAAGTATCAGGAATATAAGAGACCTCTGATCGACGTTTCCAGACTAGAGTATTCGGTAAACCGGCGGAGGTAACTACCTGGCCGCTATGCCGGGTTGTGCGGCGGGCTTCGTGTTGCTGCTTCTTCAAAAGAAAGTTTGGGTCCAAGTAAGCTAGGGGGTGAGAAAATCTTACTTTCCGGTTTACTTGACAAATTTTCTGTGTTGGCAGAGGATCTGAACCGGAGGAAAGAATAATTACCTCTACATCGTCAGCATGGCTGCCTTCAGCGTCATCCTGATAATAGTCATTGTCAATGAGGTGTATGAAAAAGGAACCAAGAGAGTCAAGTTCTACCTCTGAATCTGGATTATCCAGATCATCATCAACGTTTGGTTCAGACGGTTCAGCGTTTTTCTTTTTGGCAGGCCTCTTGGTGGCTTTAGTCTTGACACGAGGTGTCTTCGCCGGTTTATCCTGTGACTTCTTTTTCCAGAACGGATCATCGTCCTGTTAAAGATTGCTGAAAGATATAAGGGAAGATTATAAGGGTCGGATTAAAACAAGAGTTATGCAATTCTTACAGCTGGCGGTTTATTGAAAACACAGAAGGGACTAAGCCTTGTTTTGCTGCAGACAGCCGCCGGTTCATCCAATATCTTTTTAACAGCCTCTGTAATTTCAGCATCAGTTAGCTAAATGTTGATATGCCGTTGAGGATCTTGTAAGCTCCCTGTATATTCGCACATTAAACTGGGGCAACGGCTTAAAGGCAGAAAGCTCCAAGATATCCAGCAGCAAACAAAATCAACGCCTGTTAAACCGTTCGCAACAAAGGCCCTGAGCTTGGAGAGTTGAGGTGCATAGTTGGACCGTTCCTTTGCAGTCAGCCGTTGAGGGAATGGATGTGAATTGGTAAGCCGGTGAGCACGATAACCTGGCAGAGGATTTTCTTCAATGGGAGACGTATCTCGGCAATAGAACCAAGTCTGGTTCCAATCTTTGGGATGAGTATGATGTTTGGCGTGAGGAAAACCGACATCTTTTCTTTTTTGAATTGAAACCCCGCCAAGTTTTTATTCAATATTGGGCCCATCTGTGAATTCAGTACGGCAGTTCAGATAGAAGAAATGTCTGAACAGTTCAACCGTGGGCTCTTCCTGCAAGTAAGCTTCACAGAATACTTGAAAGTTACAAATATTGGACACTGAGTTGGGACCAATATCTTGAGGGTGGAGTTGGAAGCTAGCAAGCACATCACGGAATTTTTTTGATCCGGGGGGACTGAACCCTCGACCCAGGTGATCAATGAATACAATCACTTCTCCATCCTTGGGTTCAGGAGGATTTTCAGGACCGGGGGCCCTCCAGTGTATGACGTCCTTCTTCGCTAAAGCACCGGTTGCAACGCATCCATTTAGTTTTTCTTCAGTAACCCGGGAGGGGACCCAGTTACAAGCATAAATTGTTTGGCCATTTCAATGAAAAGCTGGAAAAAGATTAATGCCAGTTTAAGATTCATGACTGACAAGTATAAAGCGACGCAAGACCAGAAGGAGAAAACATTGAGGTGTACACACATTGTTAAACCGGAGTCTGGCATTAAAAGGTTAAATGAATCGGCGGTTTAAAGGAGGGCTAATGGTACTTGTAGGATTATCATTTTGTAAAATTAAACCGCCTATACAAGTATGGAAGGTACAAATCTGAAATAACTAAGTGACGGAAAAACAGGTTTCGTAATTTGGCATCGCAAATTTGGATCTACCGTGTGTGAGAAAATGGAAAATATTCAGGGTTAAATATTCTGATACTTGAACAGTCGAGGATCCAAATGGGATTTTTTCTGCTATAAAGAGATGCGCTAATGGAAAAGGATTACAGGTATCATTAAACGGAGGAAAAAGTTAAGGTTTGAATCTAAGAGCCATGGCACAATGATGAACGCCGACGAACTACGATGAACACCGAAACCCTAATGGCGGATCTAGAGCAAGGAAAAGGGAAACTTACTGATGCTGGTGGGACAGCGGAGGAGCGCCGCGTTTCTTTGGTAAGTTTGGGGTGATGCAGCGGCCGGAGTTGAGGTCAAGGGCGGAGCTTGATGACGACGGCCGTGCGTGAGGGTTAGGTCGGCGCAAGGAAGAAGAAGAAGTGAGGACGCACGGGGGGGGGGATGAGAAGGACCCCCGGTCTTATTTATGAGGCGAAGGGATAAGTGACAGGCGTGAAAATCGAGGAGCCCAAAAGTTGGATATGTGACAGAGCTGTCGCCTCGATTGTCGGAGGCTCATTAATGAAGGTGTGGTATATATAATTTTCAATAACAGGTGACATCATGGCGGTTTACTATAATCCTGGAAGATGATGTAATGGCGGATTACAAGATTTATGCGAAGGTGCCGAAGGAGGAATTTCCTAAGGTATTGAAGATTGACATGAACAGGTTCAAATCAATCTGGGGCCTAATGTTGGGGATATTACTATGGAGTATAAACCAGCCAGGAGGGGCCGGGTTATACCCATAAAGAGTTATTCACATTGGAGCCAATGAAGAAAAGGAATATGGCGCTTTACGGAGGAGATTTAACATGAAGGCCCAGGGCCCAAGGGTGGATTGAGGCCTATAGACATAAACCGCCGTTTGATATGTAATTTGTGTTGTAAGATAGGAAAGGGTAGAAACCGAGCCAGACACGTTTATGAGATGGCCTCGGAATTCTGTAAACCGACGGGCGTCAACCTATGTATATAAAGGGACGACCCGTCGGTGGTTTAGGGACAACAAACAACAACTCGAGAGCCAGGCATAGCGGATTCGCTCCATGGTCATCGAAACCCTAGCAATTCCACATCAACTGGATTAGGCCTTTACCTTCACCGCAAGGGGCCGAGCCAGTATAAACTCTCTGCGTCCTTTGTCCGCTTTAACCCCTTTAAGCTAACCCGTCGCGATGGCTCCACGACTAAGTCCTTTCACTAGGACATCTGCCGTGACAAAACCACGACAAGACCTGCTTTACCATCCGATCTTTTGTGATACTAGCAAAAGAGCCCGTGCATTACAACGGGGTAACAAAATTATGTTTCGTTATTTATCACAAATGCCCGTGCGTTGCACAGGACGGAAAAATGGGCATAACCTGCTTCATGTGCCATCGTGCATCAATTTTATATCTATTTTAATAAACGTTGATAATATGGTTAAACATGGGAATTTCCCTATTTTTAATAAAAGTTAACGTTTTAGCAAAAGAGCCCGTGCGTTGCAACGGGTATGAAATAAATTCCAGGGTTTGCGTGATATTCAAGAGTTTATCTATCATGGTGAAATACCGAGCTCTATCTCTCAATATGTTAGATTTTTCCTCGTCTTATTATGAATTCATATTTTATACTTGACCACTTCAAAGATAAGACGACCCATTAGATAGTAAAGAGTTTACAATGATTGGTGCTCTTTTGTTGATACGCTACCGCCAGCGGTAGGAGCACACCGACTGCCCAACGTGGCTACTTCCCTTGACAGCATCATCAGGGCTTGAACCGGATCAAGATTAGGACATGCAGAGTTGTGGGTGAGATGATATGGCGAGGGAAGTAGGCAGATGCATGGAGGTGGTGCACGGAAGGACCCCGGACATGGTGGGCATGCTCAGTAATATCCAGACTCGAGGAATATATTGATAATCAGGCTACTAATGTATTCATAATTAAGATTAAAATATGGTTGGCTTAAACAGCAGCCAAAGAAATTGTATGCTAGCAGAGATGGAGATCTAGCTAGCTCTACGCAAAAAAAAAACAAAAAGATTGACATCTAGCAGCAGCGACATGGCATCGTTTAAAAAAAGCAGTAGCAGCGTGCACTCAGGAGTTATTTGGATCATTACCCCAAGGCGCCCTGCCAAAATATTGGTAGTTGACCAGCTCTACATGTCCATTTGGATATAAGCCAAATAATTGACGCGCCCACACCTTCACAATATCTCCAGTTCAATTCTCAGCCAATATTTTGGCAAGGTGTGGGCAGCCGATTCCTGCGCCAATATTTTGCAAGGCAAGGTTGGCGCTGGCTCAAACCAAACAGCCCCTCAATCCCACCGAGAATTCCTTTTTCACCACTCAGTTCTTATCTTCTCCACATATCCACCCAACTCTCTGCCTCCATCTTCCTTTTCCTGCGACATTTGCCCACCACCCAGCGCCACGTCTCCACCGGCAGCCGACGTGCACCACCAGACTTCCTCCCGCACCTCCGCCACAGTCCCAGCCAGGCCTCGTGCGCACAGGCCGGCCGCCAGCCAGGAGCCCATACAGAGCCAGCCGCGCTGCAATAACGCCGCCGCCCGTACGCCGCCTCCCGCACCAACCACGCCCGAGCAAGGAGCTCCCCTCGACCCCGACCCCTGCAGCTCCTCCTCGGCTCCCCGTCCGGCAACTGGCGCCGTCACCGGCTAGCCCCGCAACTCGAGCCGTTGATCCGCTGACCTTCTCCCTCTCCATTCCCTTCCCTAACTCCCTCTGGATCTCTCCCTCACCTCTCTCCTCCCCGTATCTTTTCTGTACAGGGAGCATCACACCCGCGCCATGAATCTCCGACCCCGATGCCCAAGCTCCCGCCGCTGTTCTGTGGACCGAGTTATTCGCTGAAGGGAAACCATCTGAAAAAAGACAACAAGAGAGAGACGCCAATGAACAAGTTGATTCTATCATGCCATTGGGAGAAGCGCCCAAGGAAAAGGTAGTGTGCATGCTAGTCTTCTCATGGTGTACCGGTTCGTGGGAGAGCCAAGAGTTCGTGCTGGGGCATTGCTTACCTTGGACTACCTACGATGTGAATACAGTGCAACGTGATATTGATACCGAAGAAGAGCGAACATGGTGGTCCGCCGAGTATTGGCGCGTGTCACTCTATGTGCACTGCCACATTGGTCTACTCATGATTATGCAGGTCTCGGAGGGAAAGTATGACACAGCTCCCGAGAAACCCGCCCGTGCGTTGCAACGGGCATATTCGAGTGATTCAACATCATGGTTTGTAACATATAGCCTTGTCGACTTATGGCCTTGTCGACTTTCTTGTACCGTTATAGCATTAATTTCCGTGTCCTCCTCCTTTCCACTCGCAATCCCACCTTGAGTCCTCGACCTGCACTTCCAAACACGTGACCATTGCAATTTGGTTATATTTCACACCTCCCCCTCTCCCCCCTCCAGTAAACCTATCTTCTATTTGCACCATCTCTAGTCTTTTGTTCTAATCTGGATCTTTCAAAGAAAGTCTTTTGTTCTGCAATTAACATTGTAGAGCCGAATACCAAATTAATTTAGGTGAACAGATGCAACACATTCAATATTATTCGAATGTGATGTGTTATTTGCTCATCCACTCCTATAGGCTTCTTCCAGAATATATGTGTATTTTTTCCAGTTAGGTTTGAAATGACGACACTTTTATTCATGTATTATAACATGTACTTTTTATTCAGAAAATGTGCTATCTTAGTAGTTTGTACTACTTACATCTAGTATTGACACTTGAACACCTCATCCCTACCAAATAACAGGCAGGAAAATTAGTGTACCGTAAATTAAGGGGTTTGTAGAATTTTTTTGTCAACAATCAGATTTCCTGTTTAAATAGAAAAGCAATTCTCAGGTAAAATTACAATTGCTCTACATATGTAGCATTCACCACTCTTTTTCTCCAGTAGTACCACTATGTGTATAGAAAATAGTATCTCCATATATATAAAAGTATATAACGTGTTCTATGATATTAATATATACCATGAATATATATAGTCCCTCAAATATTATTGAAGTGGGGAATGGAATCCTTCATTTACAACACCCATTTCTTGTGAAGAACAAAATCTCTAGCGAAAGTCAAGCAACAATCAATGAAGAATATAATACCTAATTTAGGGTTTAATCTCCCAACTGAAAGAATTACCTGGACTACATTCAAATAGAAAAACTGCTAATGCAAGCTCAATTTTAGCAATCAAATAAAGTTCTGCACAAGTAACAGAACAGATAAATAACGTCGTCCAACAAATAACATAAACGACCAAGTTGGCTTCTACCATTTATAATTTCTCCCCACCTGCTGCACAAAAGCAAATTGGTGCCTACTGTTTTCAGTCCAACAACAACTAATTTGCTCGACCCAACTGTGTTTCGCTTGCAACAGCTGCTAAATGTAGTTATACTGATCATAAACTTCAGAAATTTATATGGGATATACATGGCAATATGAAGGCTAGAAATTCAGTATTGGCATGTTTTGAATTAGTCGAAACCTGCCACGCTCTCCAACATTTTGTTAGTAGTATGCTTGAAATCCATGATCAGAATAGGAACGCAACACAACTGTTTACATGTTATTACTCCCTCCGTACACTAATATGAGACATTTTAGAGACTTGTATGTTCAGTCTAAAACGTCCTATATTTGTGTACAGAGGAAGTAGTTAGTAATAAGGTCGAGTGCTTCTTCCATGCATGACATAATACTGAGTTGTAAATAATGCTTCTTCTCAAGATGCAGTCTGGTCATCTACTTGAAGTTCCCAGGGATGACAAAATAGGTAGCGTGAGGATCCCAGTTACCCACCGAGGCGAGCAATGGCATGCACAGGGCTGAGCAGCACCGCTAGGCTCCGAGGGACTCCAATCAACCAACATCTTCCTCCTGCACAACCACTGCAAGCCAAATATGATAGTAACACGTTTGGGAATCATACTCCCAAATCCCAAGCCATCCTATTTAGTATTCCAAGCAATCCGTTGTTGTAGCAAGCAAAGGCAAGGGGCGGACATGTCAGCTTCAAAATTTAATGGAATTATTGATAAGAGCTAATGATAGGACGCATCAGCTAATGGATTTATTGCATTTATATGAAGCTTACTGTCGACATGGAAATTTTTCCAGAAAGGTTTGGTTTTCAAATTTCTATCTCTCTGATTTTCTTTTCGCTAGGTACTTTTTGGGGGATATATAACATTTTGAAGACGAAACTTAATTTAGCTGAATTTATGGTAAGGAGAAGGATCATACGGAAAACCATTAACTAAATGACCTCAAAAAGTAAATGAGCACAAAAGTTTAGTTCCTTATTTTAAGACATACCAGTAAATAACAGACGCAAACCAGATAAGTAGTATTGAAATGACATGGCATTACCGTTCAGCAAACTAAAATTATATAATTGTGTGAACTTAATTGAGATTGTTTTTCTCTTCATGTTGCTGGTAAAAACAACATATAGATCAAATAAGTCAGATAAACCAGCAGATATTATATGGGTGCACTCTATATAAGTGCAACAGTCAATAATCAACCATCCACATGAGACTCTTAGAGCATATACAACAGAAACAGAACAAAAACTAACCAAGAATATACATATCCATGTGCACCACTTTCAGAATATATGACATATTGACTGAGATATCTTTTTTTTTGTTTCCATGCATTCAAGAAGCGCTCTATTACTTTCAGGATCTTATTCCAAGTTACAAAGATTAAAAATTATGCTGTAGCATGATTTCTCTATGACATACAAAAAAATTATGTTTATACATATCAAACAGGCAACAGAAGTAATTCTTGGACAGGTTTGCATCTGCTAAAGAACACTTTGTTTCTCCTGTTCCATAAGCTAATGATCACACTTAAGCATAGATAGGTTTGTATATATGATAAAACAACAGCAGGCTCGAAGTAATAAAATCACAGGCAGGGAGGAAGCAATGTAGATGACGGGGGCTTAGCTTACTTGTCAGCGTAGTGGAGGAGGTAGAGGTAGGTGATGGAGCTTCTGCACCTCGGGTGACTGCACCTCCATTTTCATAAAACCTATGGCGCACGCAAATAAGTCTGAATATACACGGCGCGAGAGGACAGGAGGATTCGACTATGACCACATGAATGTTGTCGGAGTCGACAATCGCTGGCCATGATGGCGGGTCGTCCTACAGGTGCTCGTTTGTACCCTCCCTTCTCTAGGCTCCATTAAAAAAAAGACACATCCATGACATTTTGGGCCGAACAAAAATCTTTTGTCATACTTATGACACTTCTATGACGATAATTGTGACAAAACCCGGTATCATCATAGATGTGGTGGGCTCCTACTTCTATGACAGAAAATGGGTTTTTCGTCCTGGGCGGGCCGGAGACGCAGCTGCATAACATTCTTTGGGCCGTCCATGACGGAAAACACCGTGGTAGAAGCGAGGGCGAGGAAAATATCGGGGTGTTCCCGGTTACGGTGGGTGGTCGGGGCCGAGCGATGCGCGTTTCTCTCGTACACGCACGCGCGTGGGTGCGAGGCGTTGGGCTCTAACTAAACCCGAGCGAGGCGTTGGGCTCTAACTGAACCCGAGCGATTGCACTGGAGGCTACGCGTTACTGCACCCGAGCGATTGATCGATGGCAGTTAACTGAACCCGATCGAGCGATTCCTTCGCTACTGCTGCTAACTGAAGTCGATCGATGCTGCCTCTGGATGAACAGTGAGCGTTGCTAGGGGGTTTGGATGAACAGTTCCCGGTGGGGGTGGATGAACAGGACCCCGTGGCGTTGCCTCTGGATGAACAGTGAGCGTTGCTGGGGGTTTGGATGAATAGTTCCTGGTGGGGGTGGATGAACAGGACCCCGATCATTCGAGCCGGTTGGGGCTGGATGAACAAGACCCCGTGGAGGGCAGGATGAACAGTAGACGGTGGAGGGCAGGATGAACAGTAACCCGTGGAGGGGTGGTTGAACAGGAGCCCGTGGAGAGGGCTGGTTGAACAGTAGCCGGTGGAGTAGCGCGCGGTGGAGGCTGGATGAATAGGAGCCCGTGGATGAACAGTCGCAGGTGGAGGCTGGAGGAGGTCGACGGTGGATGAACAGTGGCCCGTGGAGGCTGGAGGGGGTCGACGGTGGAGATGAACAGTATCCCGTGGAGTCTCGTTTTGCGGTACGCCACACCCCTCCCGATGAACAGGACCCCCGTTTCGACCGTAGCGCTCCAACACAAGTCCGTTTCCTTCGTTTTGCGGTACGCCACACCCCTCCCGATCCACAGGACCCCCATTTCAACCATAGGAGGTCCGTTTCCTCCGTTTTGCGGTACGCTAGACTCCTCCCGATGAACAGGATCCCATTTCGAACGTGGCCGGTCAAACACAAGGCCGTTTCCTCCGTTCTGCGGTACGCCAGGCCTCGTTTCTATCGGCTGCTCCGTCCAAGCCGGTTGGCTCCAACGCATTCCGTTGCCTCCCGATGAACACGACGCATTCCGTTGCCTCCCCATGAACACGACGACGACACTGTTTCTCCGTTCCGACCCAGCCATGTACACATGTCCTGGCCGTACGTATGCGCGAGTAGGCGTTCGAGACCCTGCCCATATGTACATACGTGGCCGTATTTTCTTTCTTGCACACTAGCCGCTGTACATACGTGCACATGCTACGTGTGCGCCTCTACTACGACACGTGTGCGCGTCTACGTCGACCAATATGTACGTACACGTTCGCGACCGGAATGACAACGCTACGTACGCTTCGACCAGGTGGGTCCCGACTGTCAGACACTTCCTTGCCTGCGAAGATGTAGCTGGTGGGTCCCAGCAGTCAGGGGGCGAATCTGTTTTTTTTGCCCGGACGCACTTCCTTGCGTGCGAAGATGTAGCTGGTGGGTCCTAGTAGTCAGGGGAAACGTTTTTTTCGCGAAATACGGTGGCCCGTCCGGTGGGTCCCCGCTGTCAGGTGGAGGAATAATTATTTTGCGCGTAATAAGGAGGCACTTCCTTGTTGCGGCCGTGGACCCAGCTGTCAGCCTCTCCACGTATAGTCCACGTCCGATGGAAGCCGTTCCTTGACCACGTTGACCACGCCGCGCCGAGAGCACCAGGGCGGTGGACGACGGCGAGGCCTAGGAAGGGGACGACGCGGAGCCGGGGAAGACGCGGCAGTGGATGCCCACGCGTAGAGGAGTACGAGGGTTCACTGGTTCGCTGCGGTGTGAGGCTGCCGTCGCCGCAGAATAACAGGGGGTGTGGGTGAGTAGAGGGATGGCCTGGCCAGCGGTGGGAATAGTAGGGGGCGGTGAGGCCTCCGCGGCAGCACAGCCGGCCACGGGAGGCAAGAGCATGCGGCACGACCAACGCTGCTTTGGGCGGCTGGAGCAACAAGACCAGAGGTTGAACAAGCACTACGGCCGTTGGATGGACATCGTACGGTCACTGGAGGTAGAATCGTTCATATTGACTAAGTTGACAAAGCACTCCATCCCCGTCAACTTAGTAGGCCCATAAGTCAGCCTCCCACCAAGGTGGGTCCCAACCAGCAGGGGGAGTATTCATTTTTTTGTGCGTAATAAGGAGGCACTTCCGGTGAGTCCGAGCTGAACGCGGGGGGAACTTTTTTCACGCAATACGGTGGCCCGTCCGGTGGGTCCCAGCAGTCAGGGGGCAAAAGTTTTTTCGCGAAATACGATGGCCCGTCCGATGGGTCCCTGTTGTCAGGTGGAGGAATCATTATTTTCCGCGTAATAAGGAGGCACTTCCTTGCTACCGTCGTGGACCCAGCTGTCAGCCTCTCCACGTACAGTCCACGTCTGATGGAAGCCGTTCCTTGACCACGTTGACCACGCCGCACCAAGAGCACAGGGCGGTGGACGACGGCGAGGCCTAGGAAGGGGACGACGCGGAGCTAGGGAAGACGCGGCAGTGGAAGCCCGCGCGGAGAGGAGTACGAGGGTTCACTGGTTCGGCTGCGGTATGAGGCTGCCGTCGCAGCGGAATAACAGGGGGTGTAGGTGAATAGAGGGATGGCCTGGCCAACGGTGGGAGTAGTAGGGGGCGGTGAGGCCTCCGCGGCATCATAGCCGGCCACGGGAGGCAGGAGCACGCGGCACGACCGGCGCTCCTCTGGACGGCTGGAGCAAGAAGACCAGAGGTTGAAGAAGCACTACGGCCGTTGGATGGACATCGTACGGTCACTGCAGTTAGAATCGTTCATATTTACTAAGTTGATAAAGCCCTTGGTACGCGTCAACTTAGTAGGCTCATAGGTCAGCTTCCGAAACGGTGCGCCCCAGATGTCAGGGGGAGGAATCATTTTTTGGGTGGGTGAAGCTAGAATATCCGAGATTGAAGAAAAAGCACGGCATCCGTTGGATGGACATCCAACGACCACTTCTGCTAGAACTGTGTGTTGACTATAATAAGTTGACAAAGCATTGCATACGCATCAACTTCTTTTTTTAGGGGACGCGTCAACTTAGTAGGCCCACAAGTGTGTGAGAGAGAACTTATAGCCCATTTGCGATTTGTAAGAATGTATAGCCCATTTTTGAATTCTAATGGAATTTACTACAGCCCATTTACAGTTTGTTAAAAGTACAGCCCATTTCAACCAACCGCTCAAAACAGAATTCAATAAAATTTCCCACATTTTGATGGGATCCGAAATATTTTTATCCCGAAATTTCTAGTCAGATTAAATACAATTTCAATATAAATTTATATTACGTAAAAATCCAACGAAACATTGCGCACGCAACAATTAATGAAATTAAAATTTTCAATATCCAAAAATAATATTTTATAAAGTAATTACGTGTTTGGTGCATTTTTTATAGTTACTGCTCAGTTTTTATAATTACATCCCATTTATTATTTCTTAAAGCCCATTTTCTTGTTAAGCCTAATGCATCCCTCCTAGAAAAGATTTGCAGCCCAGCGGGGCGGAGAATAACAACTTAACCTTGCCTGGGTATTCCTAAAAAAGTATAGCTAGGCTAGCCATTTTCAGCTTGAAAAAAATTAATATCTGGGCTGGATATCTGGCCTGGGCTAGACGGGCCACAACCCGCCCAGTTAATAGCTGCAGCGATGTATTCGTTGTTGTTCAGAGGAGAAAAATTAATATCTGGGCTAAACATCGCTCAAGAAAAACTCTGCAGTGCTCACACCTCAAAAACACAAATACTGCTCGAGCTGCTTGGTCCCAGCTGCCGGCCGCTTCTTGTGCAATTCTCTCATTTATTAACTACATAGGTTCACAATGGTGTGGGACCGTTATGTCAGGAAACCAGGAGGAAGCAAAAAACATTATAGTTTTATATACTAATAAGGAGGCACTTGCTGTCATCCTCTCCAAGTAAAGTCATCTCCTCATCCTCATGTCCGTTGACCATGTTGACAACATGAGACAGCGGCACCACGGCGAGCGCAGCAACTCGAAGGACGACGGAGAGGGCCTCGCGGGCCCTACGGATGGTCTGATACAGCGCCCGCTGCTCATTCGGGAAGCCAGGATCATAGGGCCACATGTCCGCGATGGCATTGTCGTTCGCTTGTTCACCGGTGCTCGTTGAGAAGATGGAGGTTGCAGCACAGGTCCTCCTGTGCTGGTAGCTCATCCGCCATTAGGGCGTCGAAGTGCGGCCGCACCTGCTCTATGGTGAACACGACATGAACTGGACAGTGGCGTCGGCTCCTGGTCAGAAGCTACGTCCATCGTCTGATTGTCGTCGCTCAGCTCGGCGAGGTAGCTGGCGAGCCAGCATGTCCGGCTGCTGGACCGACCCACTGCCAAGCACGAGTCTGACTGCCCTGGCCCACCCAGACCGCCTCCCTTGCCCGCGCGCGTTTTTCGCCCGAAACGGTCAGCGCCGCCCGCCCCGCTTCCCGGTGCATGCGATTGCTCCGCCTTCAAACGACACAAGTGCCGTCCGTCCGTCCTTCTGCCGCCCACATTAATGATACGCGGTTGCCGAGGCGGCTACTCCGGCGCCACACGTCCGTCCCTCCTCCGCCCACCATTGTTATATAAACTGTTGCGCCGGCCATAGCCGCAGTCATCCGCATTCGTTCCTATTCTCCTGTCCACACCACTACTGCCCACCATGGCTTCCTCGCGCTCCAGCGCTCTTCGGGACGGGCGAACGACGGACCACAAGGAGATGGCAGCCATTGTTGTCGACTGGCTGGCCAACAGGCAGCTGAAGGACGACGACGTCCCAATGGAGAACATGGTAGTCGACGATCCGGCGCCAACCCCCTCCTCCGCGCCATCTTCGCCGGTGCATTGCACCATGACCCTTGGCGAGGCCCGTGCCCAATATATGGACACGGTGAGGCAGAAGCGTGAGGAGCAGTTCCGGGAGGCGCAGGCCGACGCCGCCTACAACCACCATCTCCTCCAGGAGCACCTGCAGGCGGAGGAGCAGATCACCGCGGAGCAGGCGGAGCAGGAGGCACTGCTCGACTCGTACCGCTCCGCCCGCGAGGGCCGCCTCGAGCGCTGAAGGTACTGCATGCGGGTGGCGGAGGCTGCGGCCGCCTACAAAGAGGGCGATGAAGCGGCCGAGGCCCTGTTTGGCGAAACCGAGGACGAGGCAGAGGACAATGCCGGCTCCGACGAGGCCCTGCTCCGACGAGGCCCCGCGGCGCCAACAACGAGGCAGAGGACACCGCCGGCTCCGCGAGGCCCCACCCTGCCGGAAACGAGGGGGAGGATTTTCCCCCGCTCCGCCGAGGCGCCGCCCGCCGGCAACGAGACAGAGGACATCACCGGCTCCGCCGAGGCCCCACCCCGCTGCCAACGAGGCTGCGCCACACAGAAAACAAGGAAGAGTAGAACACGGTAGGTCGCCGCCGTTCGGGTCCAAGTAAGGCCACCGCTGCTACCCACCGGTTGCTGGCACTGAGCAGTACATCATGGAGCAATTATATGATTACAGGCTGATTGAAGAGCGCTCCGTGGTTGAGCAAACTCATGAGATAGTCATTTGCTAGGGAACTTGAGCACTTCAGTTGTATGCTTCTGGACAATGTGCGAAGTAAAAAGGAACAGAAGGAGTGCAAAGAGTTTGAGCAGCTTTTTAGCGTTCCTGTACATTGCAATCACAGCGATTCACATGTCATAGAGAACATTCAAAACAATCGATGATTATGCATCTCAGCGATTCACATGTCAGAGCCAATATTTACTTCACAACTAAAGAATAAAGAAAAAAATGGATCGACGCTGCTGATAGCAAAGGGCGTCCCATTCGAAAATATCAAATGCATGTCTTCTTGCTAAAATAAATGAGCAAAATTTGACAAGGTTTTCCCATTCCAAAATATCAAATGCCTACGATTCTGGAATGGGCAGGGTTTGCCATCAGTTTGGACATTGACATGGCACCTCGTGCTAAATAAACCAGCTGTTCTTTTTGTGCAGTTCCACCAAAATCAACCAAATTCGCGCGTAGCTTGTATGATTTCGCCCTTACATGTTGCAACTCCTTGAACTTAACGGCACCTCCTTTCTTGTGGTGGAAATGAATGATACGATGTATTCATGAACATTTTGTGCGGTTCCCATTGAAATCGAGCTGAGCACCCCTGTTTGCACAAATACAAAAAAGTGATTAGTATAAAGCAAACTGTAATATGAATTGACAGTTTAAACAGGCACCTACATGGTCCATGTAGAGCACACTTTTACAAAAATGGAACTCACCGGAAAGAATCGTAGAACAACATTGTACTCGCGCATCACAGCAAGAAAATGGAGATTTGTCAGTCCTTCTGAGCTGAAGTTAGTTTGGTCTTGTGGGGGGTAATGTAACCATCCTTCAACTGCTCCTTCTGATGAGAAGATAGACAGGGCTTCTTCATCCTGGCATAATCGGAACTAGTCACTTCACGTACTCCATATTCTTCTTCAGAGGAGGATGATCCTGTTGTGCAAAGACAAGAGGATAACTAAATGTAGCATCCCTGTTTGCTCGAAAAAAAAGGAAAGGAAATATTTAAAATAGCACAGATGAAGCACTTCTCAAGGATAATACCACTTTTTGATGACAGCATCTAAACAGTAGCACAACACCAATAGAGATGACGAAGCTCAATCATATGGATGAAATCAGTGGGTGAGTACCAACCTTTGTCAGGAGGCTTATTGTGTAGAGCATACAGATGAAGCACTTCTCCGGAACCATCTACTGCTATCTACTGTGTGGCCATACTTACTATATACTCCTCGATTAGATTAATGTTTCCAACATCTTCTTGTGCAGTTCCACTAAAATATATGGTATCTTCAAAGAAGATCCCTATTTGCACAAGTAGAGATAATTACGTATTACATTAAGAGTGGCATCAAATCAGTGGCAAAACAATTGCTCGTTCCAGCCATAGCAATAAATTAAGATGCAAAACTATATCATTACTTGTGTCATCACAGTTCCAGTGCTTCATTACAGCACCATGAGTTGATTTTTGTTTTTTCTTCCGCTTGTTCTTCCCCTTCATCACTTGGTTCAATAACAGACAAGCTTGGCCTTCAATGTAAGATTTGGCATGTCAATTAGGTTGCACAAGTATAGCACTAAACAATGACATTAATTTTCTGATGAAAGTGGCAAAATACAGGCCAACAGTTGTGAAATACCCTTATCTTACCTCAATGGGATATTACGGTGCACATACAGATTGGAAGTCTTGTCTCCATTTGTGCAGTTCACTAAAATCAAGCAACATTACCGTACAAGTAGCACAACATATGAAAGCACACTGCAGAATCATGTGAAAGAAGGCTAGTACTGACCTCTCATGACGCGGAATTCAAACAACTCACAAGAAGAAGTTCTGAACCAAATTTGCCAACACTGATAGGAAGTAAGATATCCTCTTGTGCGGTTCCACTAAGATTAAGCAATCAAGCAATGTTGTCGGTGTGACATTTTGGTTGAACTTCACAAAACACTCTTAAAACAAAAGTGTTTTGTGTAGTGCAACAAAAGGTTACAATGGCAACGAGGTGAAGTAGATAACCCTGTTTACACAGAGGTGCAAAGGAAACAACTAGTGGTCAATAACGGTGGATGACAGAGAAGCCAACAAAAAGAAGCATCTACCTTATCTAAATGGGAAAGAAAGCAAGACAGTAGCATTTCTCAAATGGTGGCATTGATTAATATTAGCAGAGAGGTTATATTAACAATAAAATTCGTTAAACATGTAATTTTCTTTTAACTGTGGCATTGCATCAATTTTCCAGCAGCATTATTAGAGGGTGTTTGTTTACAGGGACATTTTGGTGGAGGGACTAAAAAACTCCGTGTCAGTCCCATCTAAACCAAACAGGAGGGACTTTTAGGGACTAAAAGTGGGCATTTGGGACTAAAGAAATAAGACCCCGAGGGAGTCTCTTTGGGACTTTTTCCAACAGTTGGCCCTGCCACGCATCGCACCTTGTCTCTATTAGTTCACTACTAGGGGTAACATGGTCTTTTAGCATGTCATTTAATAACCTCTAGTCCATGTTTAGTCCCTGGAACCAAGCAGGTAGGAACTAGGGAGTTTTTAACCAAACATGGCCTTAGATTAACAACAGCTAAAGAGTTGCATAGGATAGTGGACGCACCAGCACCATGTGCATCTACCGATGTACTGGGGTGATGCACAGTCTGTTGCAACAAAGAACAAACAACCAAGGAGCTGATGTCTACTACACAACCTTCTTCTTGTAGACGTTGTTGGGCCTCCAAGTGCAGAGGTTTGTAGGACAGTAGAAAATTTGCCCAAGTGGATGACCTAAGGTTTATCAATCCGTGGGAGGCGTAGGATGAAGATGGTCTCTCTCAAACAACCCTGCAACCAAATAACAAAGAGTCTCTTGTGTCCCCAACACACCCAATACAATGGTAATTGTATAGGTGCACTAGCTCGGCGAAGAGATGGTGATACAAGTGCAATATGGATGGTAGATATAGGTTTTTGTAATATGAGAATATAAAAACAGCAAGGTAACTAATGATAAAAGTGAGCGTAAACGGTATTGCAATGCTAGGAAACAAGGCCTAGGGTTCATCCTTTCACTAGTGCAAGTTCTCTAAAAAATAATAACATAATTGGATCATATAAATATCCCTCAACATGCAACAAAGAGTCACTCCAAAGTCACTAATAGCGGAGAACAAACGAAGAGATTATGGTAGGGTACGAAACCACCTCAAAGTTATTCTTTCTGATCGATCTATTCAAGAGTCCGTAGTAAAATAACACGAAGCTATTCTTTCCGTTCAATCTATCATAGAGTTCGTACTAGAATAACACCTTAAGACACAAATCAACCAAAACCCTAATGTCACCTAGATACTCCAATGTCACCTCAAGTATCTATGGGTATGATTATACGATATGCATCACACAATCTCAGATTCATCTATTCAACCAACACAAAGAACTTCAAAGAGTGCCCCAAAGTTCCTACCGGAGAGTCAAGACGAAAACGTGTGCCAACCCTTATGCATAGGTTCATGGGCGGAACCCGCAAGTTGATCACCAAAACATACATCAAGTGAATCAATAGAATACCCCATTGTCACCATGGGTATCCCACGCAAGACATACATCAAGTGTTCTCAAATCCTTAAAGACTCAATCCGACAAGACAACTTCAAAGAGAAAACTCAATCCATTACAAGAGAGTAGAGGGGGAGAAACATCATAAGATCCAACTATAATAGCAAAGCTCGCGATACATCAAGATCGTGTCGTATCAAGAACACGAGAAAGAGAGATCAAACACATAGCTACTGGTACATACCCTCAGCCCCGAGGGTGAACTACTCCCTCCTCGTCATGGAGAGCGTCGGGATGATGAAGATGGCCACCGGTGAGGGATCCCCCCTCCGGCAGGGTGCCGGAACAGGGTCCCGATTGGTTTTCGGTGGCTACAGAGGCTTGCGGTGGCGGAACTCCCGATCAATTCTGTTCTCGAAGGTTTTTAGGGTATATGGATATATATAGGCGAAAGAAGTCGGTAAGGGGAGCCACGAGGGGCCCACGAGGGCGGAGGGCACGCCCAGGGGGGTGGGCGCGCCCCCTGCCTCGTGCCTTCCTCATTACTTCCCTTACATACACTCCAAGTCTTCTGGGTTGCTTCCGTTCCAAAAATAACTCTCCCGAAGGTTTCATTCCGTTTGGACTCCGTTTGATATTCGTTTTCTTCGAAACACTGAAACAAGGGAAAAACAGGAACTGGCACTGGGCTCTGGGTTAATAGGTTAGTCCCAAAAATAATATAAAAGTGTTTAATAAATCCCATAAACATCCAAAACAGATAAGATAATAGCATGGAACAATCAAAAATTATAGATACGTTGGAGACGTATCAGGAGCATATTTGTGTTGGTCCCAGTTTTGTTATCTTTAGACACCTTTCCCTATGTGAGCGCGGCAAATCTAGTCCTGCTCAAACTCTACAGCCTTGTCCCCCAAAACAAAAGATCAGTTCGTTACAGATGTGCGTACTGCGTTTGTCATTGTTTTCCCTTTTCGACCAACGTAGGTGCTAGATAGCCAGTCTGTACTAGTACTTTCCCCACTTCCTTTCCTCTGTGAACCACGTCCTAGATTTATGCTATACAACTTTCCCCCATTCCTGTCCTCTTTGAACCACGTCTTAGATTCATGCGATACAACTTTCCCCGCTACTTTCCCCCTTCCTTTCCTTTTTGAACCACGTACTAGATTCATGCTATACAACTTTTCCCACTACTTTCCCCCATTCCTTTCCTCTTTGAACCACGTCCAAGATTCATGGTATACAACTTTCCCCACTACTTTCCTGTTTGATCCAACACCTAGATTCGAGTGCAGAAGCGGAAAAGGCCCACATGCAGCTAGAGCAATGCATGTGGAATAAGTAAATTATACCTTAAGGTTCTTGGGGTGTGGTTCGGTGGGCGACCGGAGGCCATTCAACCCACACTATGTACGGCGGCGAAGAAGAAGGGGTCGGAGGCCCTCCCGCGCCGCCGCTGGGTGAAAGTGAACAGCTGCGCCAGTAGTGGATTCCCTCCCTCGCCGATGGCGACAGCGTTAAGCCTCCTTCCCTTCCCGGCGGACGGCTCTTTGACCAGCAGTGAGGGGAGAGAGAGAGAAGCCCACGAAGTCTTGTTGAGATCTGGAGAGGGTGAGAGAGTGTGAAAGAGAGCAACTACAAGCAGACCAGCAGTGAGGGGAGAGAGAGAGGCCAACGAAGTCTTGTTTAGATCTGGAGAGGGTGAGAGAGTGTGAAGAGAGCAACTACAAGCGCTGAGGCTCCAGCGTGTATATATATACTCAAGAGAGTGTGAAGAGTGAAAACCCTAGAAAACAAGCGCCAAGGCTGCAGCTTATACGTGATGAGGTGATTATACGGTCACTACGAGATCATATAGCTCCGTATCCATCCATTTTGACCAGTCAAAGAATCCTCCTGGCACAAATTATGCTTAAGTGTAGTTATCAAACCCGAGACCTCAAGTTTGATGAGCGAACAGGCTAACCAGCTACACAACCCTCCCATTATGTTCAACGAGAGGAAAATAACCTTTTATACATTCCTGCATTCGTGTGACAAGCATGTCGTGTTTTTTTTGTGTGTGGGAGTCATTGGGATTTAAATCATAATCGTGTCATGTGGCTTTGGCGGTAAGACTATCCACAGTGGTACAGAAATAATGCAGCATTAGTCACCTTACCTCTCTCCACGTAGTACGTTGGGTCCCACCAGTCAGAGGGTGAAACAAACAAATTAATAAGAAAAATTAAAAGCGCCAGCGGTGTACCTTACCTCACACATCTCGCTACTGCTCGGGAACACTGTCCAATTGATCCCTTTGTTCACTCACGTACTATTTTAAGTGAATCCTTATTATAACATGCACACAATTTTGGGCACTTGTATTCGACCTAAGTCAGTGTGCCACCATATCTCGTACGACTCCCTCCGTCTAGGTGTAATAAGTCACGTTAGAAGGTGTAGCGGGACCAAGGTGCAAGCATATTGGAGGAGAAGGAGAAACTTGACCGGTCATTCCTCCAATCAAAGCCCTGATTTTTGTCTCTAGACGCAACAATTAATCCAAACAACTAAGAGATGCCTCTTCTCTTCTTGTACGTACTCCATTTGTATCTCACTTCCTGTGGCTTCACACTCGCACGATTTTCCTATTCTATGAACCTGTGTGTGCGTGTGCGTGTGCGTGTGTGTGTTTAACAGCATGTGTGTGTTAGAGAGAGCGACAGATCGACCTACTCCTACAGAGAGATGGTGTGTAGTGTACGATTTTAGCCGCGAGAGTCGGTGCATCCTCTCGTTTCCGGGCGTCCAGTAGGGGCAGGCGGACAGCTGATACGCCCGCTCCTGACCAGCCTGGCCCACCCAAAGCCCCTCCATCGCCCGCGCGCGCTTCCCGCCCGAAACGGTCAGCGCCGCTCCAAAGAATCGGTGTCGCATTCATGCCCGGGCAGAGCGGACGCGACCTCTCACTGGCGCTTGCGTTGAAGGGAGAAAAGCGGATTCAAGAGTGATGGTTGCTTCGTCCGTCCAACTTACTGCTGGGTCTATGTGATAAGACGGCTCATTGGTCATTATTACTGAGGTGGTAGGACTGCTGGATGTCCCATGCTTTCGGCGAAAGGAGGTACTACTAGATTACGATTTTCTCCATTCTTACGACGGAGGAGTGCAAGAGCAGTGAAAAAACGTAGGCTCAGTGATTACATGGCCCACCTCACACTATCACCATATTTTCTGGACACCGTGCGACACCTAACTCTTTACATAATACTACTTGTATAGTATGTACTGTAATTTATCAGCAAGATACTACAATGCTATGAAGCTTCCAGCTTCTGTTACATGTATCTTGCGTCCAAGGTTACCCGTTGCAACATTTCATCAAATACAAAGGAGACTAACATGCATGCTATTGCATCTCAATGATTGACAGATCATAGCAAATATGTCCTCCCTCCGTTCCAAAATAAGTGTCTCAACTTTATGCTACATACGGAGCAAAATGAGTGAATCTACACTCTAAAATACGTCTATATACATCAGTGTTGGGAGTATGTACTAGTAGTTCATATTGAAATCTACTAAAGGACATATATATTCCAAACAATATGATAATCTCTCTAACCAAGGTAATAGGGACAAGGAGTAAACGGAGGGAGTACTAGTAAAATTTTCTCCTCGTCCTGCGAGCCACCGCGCGCGTGGGCGAGGGAGCGGGCGTAAGGCATACAGTACTACTACTACTCATGCAGTCCCTAGCCATTCAAACAGAGACAACTAAAGAAAAAACGATCCATGCAGTCCCTAGCCCTTGAACTGTAAACCCTAACCAGGCTTTAATTTGCTGGGAACGTCGGCGCTTCCTAAGAAATGAAGTTTGCAACCCTTTGACCATCGAATCATTTTGTGAAGTTTCACCAAAATCGAGATGAGCATCCCCATGGCAAAGAAATTGAAGAAGCGTGATTAGAATAAGATTACTGGGACTAGTTGATGAGACATAAACTCATCACAAATACAGTACGTAGAAGCCAGTAGAGGTATGTGCGGGGCAAAGAAGTAGAGAAATATCCACATGGAGTGATGTGGGTAGCTGGAGCAGTGGTGCAAGCCGGCTGTAAAGGGAGTTGTACTTGAGGGATGTCGGGACGTAGCTCAACCTAGAGGAGGGCGGCGGGAGGGGGCAACTACCCACGTCGCGGCGGTGAGCAATGGACGAAGGCAACCTCACCGGCTTTGTGAGAGAGAATGGCGGGGACCCCTGATCGGGACGTGCCGACAGTGGGTTTTCGCCGTCGCCGACGGCGACCGCATCTACACTAAGCATCCACCCCTTCCCCCGGCGGACGTGATCCGCCGGGATGTTAGAGATGTGGCCACAGTGGTTTTGTGCGAGAGAGTGTGTGAAGAGGGCAACCCCAGCAAGCAACCGTGTAGGCTCGTCTTACCTATGTATATAGTGGAGCGGTTTCCTTTTCTCTCCATATGAACCTATTTATATTGCGTACGTGCCACCGAAGAAAAAAAACTTTATTTATAAATGACGCGGCACCTACTACTCCTTCTCCTATAAACCTTGCGCTTGGCATCTCCAAACTATTAACCTTGCGATTGGCTCTTTGCCTCTTCGGGAAGTCGAGCAATAATGGTACTGCAGTATATATCGTTCTGGCTATATGAGACCGAATGAATTGCTGCACGTCCACCACGTGGCGAGGGTCGAGGGGCGAGGGAGAGTGCGTACTATTACGTCCGTTTCAATATGGACTACATACGGAGCAAAATGAGTGAATCTACACTCTAAAATACGTCTATATACATCAGTGTTTGGAGTATGTACTAGTAGTTCATATTGAAATCTACGAAAGGACATATATTCCAAAAAATATGATAATCTCTCTAACCAAGGTAGTAGGGACGAGGAGTAAACGGAGGGAGTACTAGTAAAATTTTCTCCTCGTCCTGCGAGCCACCGCGCGCGTGGGCGAGGGAGCGGGCGTAAGGAAGCAAGCTTTACCTCATCCTGCGAGCCACCGCACCCGTGGGAGGGGGAGACGGCGTACTAAGCAAGCTTCTCCTCGTTCTGCGAGTTGACGGGACACATCAAAAGTACTCCAGTGTATAGAGCCTTGCCTCTAAGGTAGGACCCACATGGTTTGCCTCTTTTTTATTTAACATAACGCGTCAAGTCGCAATTTGTTTGTTCACCCGTGGTAGATGATCCTCCCTCCATCTAGTGGACAACTAGTACACGTGTCAAGTTACCACGTGGGTTGCCTTTTCGTACAGAAATGAGCTCCACCGTGTACCCGCGCGGGTGTGGTTGGGAAAGAGACGAGAGTACGTGCGCCGTGCGTGCACCTCTTCTCTTCGTGCACGTCCCCCACCTACGTGGGTGTGTCTGAGAGATACAAACCTAAACAAATGGCTTGTGCGTTCGTGAGTGTTTTTTTGTTTTTTTTGGGGGGGGGGTTGATTTCGTGAATGTATTTGTGGGAATATGTGTCGATGACATCTCAAACAAAATTTTGCATGTAATGTGTGTGAAATGGAGGCCTATCCATATCATATATAGAGGGTCGGGCGATCCACGAGAAGAGAGGGAGGGGTCATAGATATCGATAGCGTCGAAGAGAGGATCAAGTGGGTGGGTGCGAGATCGATGAAGAGAGCCATCGAAATTGTGTGTGTGTGCAAGTCAAAGATATAGGGCGACTGACCTAGCTACCGGAACGTCAGAGGGCACAGGTCAAGTTTGTGTGTGGCAGGGAGACATGACTAGAGCGCTCGATGTATCGGTGTGTGTGTGTGTGTGTGTGTGTGTGTGTGTGTGCGAGGGGGTGGGGGGAGTGGTAGGCAGAGGCCTAACTATAGAGGTAGAACGACTCGTATATGTGTTGAGAAGGAGAGACCCAGCTATATCTTGAGGGAGATCGGTCGACATCCATACATAACTGAAGGACGGGAAATAGGATGGGACAGAGAGAGAGGAGAGAGAGAGGGAGGGAGAGGGGTAGAGTGCTGGATGGGTGATGGAGTTGCTTCTCGAAGATGGTGGGAGAGGCCTACTAGACAAACTGAGGGTGGAACTGCAGTATTATCAATAAGAGTAGGGATGTGTTTCTGTGTGTGCCTGTGCGTGATAGATCTGTCGGGACACATCCATGGATGATGAAGGGGAACCATGTGTTTGGTAAGCAAACCTACTAGATCGGTAGATCAATTGTTGTTTGTTGGAGGAAGGGAGAGACATAACTAATGAGGTAGATCGATCGACGCATGGGGAAAAACGAGTTATAAGGACCTAGCTAGCTATATGTATAGCGGGAGATCGGTCGCTGTACGTCCATTTGGTAGAGGCAAATAAGGCCCGACGAGACGGATAGACAGAGAGAATGGAGCTAGGAGGTGGTGCGAGAGGCCCAGCTACTAGCTAGATAGGGGGAGGAGTGTGCGGTTGTGAAATCGATGAAAAGAGGGGCGAGAGTTTACACGTGAGTGGGACCGTATGAGAGACACGAGGCAAGGACACATAAAGGAGGAGATTGAAGGTGCGTGTGTATGTTGTAGGCAGACATCGCTGGAGAGGTTTATCGATCGGTGTGTGTCGGAAAGGAGTTGTGGAGACTGTGGGAGAACGACCTAAAGAAGAAGAAAAATGAATGTGCGCGATGGATAGAATGCTAAGGGAGGGGGAGGGCAAGGAGGGTGTGTGCATGCACGAGAGAAAGTTAGTGGTAGCTAGAAAGGTTAGAGGATTGTGTGGGTGTAAGAGACTAAAAAAGATCATAATTTGATATGAAAGTGGATTCATATATTTGAATAGGAGATCATAGTGTTTTAAACGTATGCATGCATGAATATAGCGGTGATACGCGTGTTGTGGTTTTGCACATGTTATACCATAATGTGATAATGCATGGCGTTTGCAACTCACAGCTAAATGTCGAACAATCTAAACCATAATATACATCGAACAATCTCACATTTTATTTGAATTTGTGATAATGTGTGGCGTTTGCAGCTTACAACTAAATATTGAACAATCTAAACAATACTATATATCGAACATTCTCACATTTTATTTGAATTTGTGGTAATGTGTGGTGTTTGCAACTCACATCTAAATACTTGTAGGCGTAGGGGGCGGGGCACCATACATAATGTGATAAACACATTATACATATGAGACATGGTTTAGTTTGTGAAGATCTAGCTAGAGCTTGAAATGTACTATGATTTGAAATCAACATAAAGTGGATTCAAAAAATCGAGTTTGAGTTCATATAGTACACATAGTTCATATGTAACTCGAGACTAATCATGTGGTGTGCTGTGAAGATAATACACAAACGATGGTTTAACTTGACAATAATGACGATTGTAGATCTTATTAAAACAGAGAAACGAATTCAAACGCTTTGACTTCACACCAATCATTATTGTAGATCTTATTCAAATAGAGAAACGAATTCAAATTTAGTTCATATTGACGAGGTAGTATATACGTTTGGAATGCACTAAAACGTTCATTTGAGTACAAGGTTGCATGCATTATACACGTAGCGAAATATTTTAATTGAACATAACATGAATTCAAAGTTTTGAATGACATTTGTAGTGCGAATTGATTTGGTACAGTACACGTTAGGCTTGTCCGGAAATTTCAACCCGCGCCTTGTTAGCCCGAAATATTTAAGATATATCTTTGTCTCGTTGTGCTCCGACAACTCCCTCCATCTCAACCCGCGCCTTGCTATTCCAAAATTACAACGCGCGCGAAAACTCCCACCTCCTGTGAAATCCCGACACGCAAAATGCCCGTGATACCCCTGAACTGAAAGAACCACCTCAAATCGATGGGGGTACTTTCGCAACTTACCCCACATTTCAGACAAGCGCGTCCCTAAAACATGGTTCCTCACTCCCATCCCATCTGCCCACCCGTTCGTACACCGAGGCCAGGAAAACCCGCGAAGCCCCACACCCTCCTCCGTCCGCCACCGAGCCGGAGCCTCTTCCCCGACGACATCGTCCACAGCAACACCTCGACGTCCCTCATCCACCGTACCGGATGAGGATCCGTCGTCGATCTGGTCGTCCCGCCGGTTCAGCCACCCCGTCCTCCGCCTCCAAGGAGCTGCCCTGACGTTCCCCTCGTCTTTCGCGCCACCTCCATTCCCACACCGTCGTCTTCACCTACACCACCGGAAGAGCATCAACATCACCGTTTCCTCGAATGAAGTTACGGCCTAATCGGCGCCACCAAAGAGGTTGTACACTAATCGCCGCATTTTCTTCTTGATTCGATCTCACGATGCTGCCGGCGCTCGGTCCCGAGCCGACGCGGCGTAGCTCCATCCGCCGCGGCGTCGCAGGCCACTTCCTCCACGGCGTCGCTCCCTCGGCGGCGACGTCCACATCAGTAGGAGATGCTGCTGCTTTAGCTCTCGCTCGCGCTGCTGCTCTGCTCTTGCTCTCGGTCCCCTGCCTGGTCTGCTCTTGCTCTTGCTCTTACTCGCGCTGCTACTCTCGCTCTTGCTCTTGCTTGCGATGCTGCTCCGATTTAGCTACACTTCAGTCGACTGAATCTACTTTTGGGTCAGTCAATTTCAGGGGGTGGGGGGCTCGC
>NW_025228007.1:64607-105269 GCF_018294505.1 Triticum aestivum
GCTCGCCGGAGAAGTACCCCACTATCTATCTTAGGGTTCAGGGTGGGGGCGGTGGTCACCGGCGGTGGTGGGGCAGTGGCGTGGGGATCGCTGGAGAAAAAGCTCGGCACCGGGGGGCCTAGAGCGATGGCCGGGGCGGCGGCGGACCGGCGGTGGGGAGTGTTTTCGGGGCGGGCGGGCGGCTGTTTGGCCGGTGGTGGCTGGCGGCTCAGGGGGGTGGAGGTTGAAGATGAACTGCAGGCCCTTGATTTTGTATCCAACGGCTGCAAAATCGACTGACCAGAGATGAAAACGTCAGTCGACTGACGTGTAGCCTCACCTCTAGTGCGTTCAGTTTCGGCAGTAAAATTCAGTTTCGACAGCAAAATTCAGTTTCGACCGTTAAGTTCAGTTTCGACAGTTAAATTCAGTTTCGACAGTTAAGTTCAGAGATGAGCGGCTGATGTATACATCTAGCACTTTGTGGTTATGTATTTTACGTCATCTATTGGAGATGCTATTAGAATTCCACTCAGGTTAACGTTGTCTCTCTTGTCCTGCATCAGCCTCGGCGTCGTACAACTCACCGGAGCTGCTCCAACGAAGAAACCCTCCATCACAGCGGAGCAGTACCTCGGGCTTCATCTGCAGATGCCTAAGATCTTCTTCCCCTCCTCCGACAGCCAAGTCAGCCGGAGCATCCTCACCGACCAACCCAATGACGCTGAGATTGACATGGCTTCGCCAAAGAGGTTGTACACTTCTTGTGGTTTGAGTTAATCTGACCATACTTCTTTGCATCGTGTGATCTTCCAATTCTTGTGAACCAAACACCAAGATTGGCAGAAATCCTGTGTTTTTAAATTCTCTGTTTTGCACGTGCATTCCTATCCTATTCCTGTCTGTTTCCTATCCCTGCATTGTTAGAATCCTCAAATTCAAACAAGCCCTTACACAATTACTTCTGTTACAGATATGTGTCAAAGAAAACCTTGTGTGGTTTGTCCTGCTCCTGCGGTGCTGTGTTCCACCCCAGCTCAGCTGCTCCAACGACGGAAGGGTTCACCACAGCAGGGATCCGCTCCCCAGACTGTCTTTCGCCGCCTCAGATCTTCTTCCCCGCCGCCGGCAGCCACGACAACTGCATTACCATCATCAACTGAGCAGATGACCTTGAGGACTACATGGGTCCGCAAGAGAGGTCGCACTCTTCCGTGTTTGCTTACGTTATGCATCGCTTAATATGATGACATGCTACTTTATCGTCGTGTTCACCTATTACACTCCGACTCAGGTCCAAACTTATGCTGAAACTTGAGTTTTTAAATGGTTGTGGGGTACATATTGGGGCAGCAATCAGTACTATCTGTCTACTATCTGGTTAATCTCGGGTGTCTACTATGAGTTTCATGTTGGGTGCAAACAAACATTAAAGGAGCCATTATCTGTATTTTTTAACTAAAGCTATTATCTGCCTGCTATCATTGGTTTTGGGTCTATCCACAGTTTGCTACCATCACTCTGGATTTGTGCATGCACTCCTTACATAATCTCACTATGTTTTATTCCTATGCATGTCAGTTATTGTACACAATGGAACTGAACATGTAGAGCAAAAGAGACGAGCCTTGCGTGGCAATAAAATTTCATGCAGACGTCGCTCCATGGTGGGCGTAAAGGCAGCCCCCCCTCCACCCATTTCGGATCGTAATCAAGAGGAAGATAACTGTTCTGAGGGGGATTTAGAAGCAGAAGACCACTCCTATTTACCCCATGAGATCTTCGCTCTAACTTGGCATGTTGATGTTGGCTATATCATGCATATGGTGCCTTGCATTGCTTACTTTATACATCAAATATGTCAACTGCTTAGTTTAGACATGCTTTGTGTGAATGCCATATGTTTAGTTTATTCATTGTTTATGTGAATTATGCAATGCCATCTTGTTTAGCCAAGCATCATATATGTGAATTTTGCAATGCCATCCTACTTAGCCAGTCATCTTATATGTGAATTATATCAGGCCATCCTTTTTTTGTTACGTATTACATTTGTCAACATGTTAGTACATTCAACTACTCTTCGTGTGCATCATCCATTTGACACGGTGATGGGAAATTCTGGAGTGAAAACAAGGTCTTTAGAGCAGACTATGCTATCTAACGAAGCGCATATCTCGTTGGTTACGGATAGCTCCTCAAAGGAGGATTCAGAGACAGATGACCAGTCCTATCCCCCCCCAGGTGCATGCTCTAACTTGATAGGGTTATGTTGCTCATATCATGCATATGGTATCTTGCATTGCTATGTCATTTGCTTAGTTTAGACATGATTTGTGTGAATGCCACCTGTTTAGTGTCTAATTACCATATATGTGAATTATGCAATGCCATCTTTTTGCAAGACATTATATATGTGAATTATGCAGTGCTATCTTGTTGCAAGGCATTATATATGTGAATTATGCAATGCCATGCTGTTTAGCCAAGCGTCATATATGTGAATTATATCATGCCGTCCTTTTTTGTATTTCTCATTGCTTTTATCGACAATGTTTGTATATTTAACGGCTCTTCCTGTGCATCAGCCATTTGAATTGGTGATGGAGAAATCTGGAGTGAAAACAAGGTCTTCAGAGCAAACAATGCTACCTGGTGAAGCAGATATGTTGCTGCTTACAGATAGCTCTTCAGAGGAGGATTCAGAGGCAGATGACCAGTCCTATTATCCCCCTGAGGTGTATGCTCAAACTTGGTAGGGTTATATTACTCATATCATGCATATGTTGTATTGCAATGCTTAGTTTTTACATCATATACACGATGTTGAATGCCATCTCCTTAGTTGACACATCATATATGCGATTGCCCTCTGCTCACTTCCTTAGTATATAAATCATATATTTGAATTATATCATGCCATGATGTTTACATAGACAGCATGTATCTGAATTATGGCATGCCAACCCATTTTCTAAAGTCATAATATAGTTATATCATCTCATCATGTTCACATAGTCATCATATTTTGAATTATGTCATTCTATCCGTGAATTATATCATGCCATCATGTTTCCATCGAAGGCATGTTTGTGATTTATGGCATGCCAACCACTTTAATAGACACATCGTATAGTTATATCATGTCATCCTGTTTACATAGTCATCATATTTTGATGTATGTCATTCTATCATGTTTAGTTAGCCATCATACATGTGAAATTGTGTCATGCTATCCTGTTTAATTAGCCATCATATATTTGAAATTATGTCCTGCTATTCTGTTTGGTTAGACAACATAAATGTGAATTATTTCATGCCTTGTTTTCTTCCCTACTATCCATTGCACCTGTCTATCTTACAATGTCTATACATTCACTTACTTTTCTTGTTTATCAGCCATTTCAATTTGAGGGGGTGATGGCAGTATATGTGGGAGTAAAAACACGGTCTTCAGAAAAGATCGTGCTACCTGTCGATGGAGATAGAACCACGGTTGTACTTGCCCAAGAACCAGCCCCACCACACATAACCCAGACTCATGCAGATTGTACCCCTACCCAGTTGGACAGAGAACTAGCTACACCCCTTCTAACCCCAACCCCAGCAATAGTAACCCAGTTCCCGTTGACACAGCACTGTCTCCACCACAGAGCACCCAAACACGAGCAGTTAGTAAGGCAACTGTAGTGCCCAAAGCACGAGGACCACCACTCCGAACCCCAAGTCAATGCTTAAAGGAGAAGAAGAATTGTTCTCAGGTCAGGTTCCGTAGCTATGGTTCATACTACTTTGCTCTTGCATCACTGTATTTACTCATACTAACTAATTTCAAATTTGAAGGATGCAATTGAAACTCCAATGGCGCAACAGGTATGTTTTAAACCTGTTTATTTAACGTGTTTGCTGTTGTAACTTGCTCTATGTTGATTTCAGTTTCAATTTAATAAACAATTATGTTCTCATGCCATGCACATTACAAGTGTTGTTATTGTTGTGTAGTTTCCCACACTTATATTCTGTCTATGCTGCGTTGTCTTAAATAGATATGATTCGAACTGTATCTATCTTGATTTGGCAACATAAACTAGAATGATATAGACCATATAGTGACCATACTACATAGATATATGTTTGTTTCATGCTGTTATCCTGTCCACCTTACTACTGAACTGGTTTACCAAAATGAGTTTCATATACTACATTGTAAACCTGTGATGTGTTCGTTTGTTTCTCCTTTAGAACGCGGATAAAATATTGGAGAAGAGTACCCCGTTATGAAATGGTAAAGGAAGTAATGAAGATCAGGTTCAAGATAGTGAGACATCCCTGTTCACTACTAGGAAAACGGTTTTTAGCGATGGTATATGTGGTCGTTAGAAGTCTTATTGTGGTCGTTAAAGGTCATTAACGACCACAATCTACTAGTCGTAGTAGGCTCCGTTGTTAAAAGTATAACGACCACATACCTTTTCTGGTCGTTATTCTTGTAATGACGGGATGGCGTGTCGTCATCAATCCCAAGGCAATAACGACCACAATTTATTATTAACGACCACTTTTGTCATCGCTAATAATGTTATCATTGTTACTGCCGTGATATCCTTCAGAACGACTTATAATAATTTTCGTTCAGCGATCACTTTATGCAACATCCAACATTTCAATATTAACATCCACATTAACATAGACACAAAATAATCTGAATTGAACATAGCCTCTTCTATTAAAAGAAATACCAGAATTCTGACATACAATTCTTAAATTAATATCATTTAAGATATTTGAGTCAAAGGCACTCCTTATATGGCCAATGCACTTGCTCATATCTATTTGAAAAAAGGGGACAACTACAAAAGATAATATTTATTAATCTTCACTCAAGGAAGACCATCGCTGTTTGAATGGATATCATTCTTCATCGGTGAATACAATGCCTCCTGATGCTTCCATATCTTACGATGGACCACCAGTCCTACATAATGTTGAGTAGTTTATGAAAGTCAGTCCTTGTAAATAAATTTGCACAAAGTATAACAACATATAAATTCAATGTATGAGAACAACTTACTTGATTATGTGGGCTTTCCTGAGTACTATCACTTCGAGATCTAGAAGACATAAGAAGTTTAATTGCTGACACTTCTTGCACCACTCCATTGAGTTTTTCTTCAAGTACTTGTTTCGCTTGCTCGGAAGCTCGAGATCTAGAAGCCTTACTTAATGTTGGTCCTCACAAATTTCTTGCTCTAATTCCACCACCGAAGCCAACTATGCGATCACGCTGCTTAGATGAGTCACATTTCTACATGAGTTCATCAATTGAAAGACCACGATTCAACTGAACTATGGCCTTAGTTTGTGCCTGAAGTGCCAATAGTAAGTTATGAGCACCAACTTCAATTTATAAAGTAGGTATTATACATTTCCAATTCATCATAAAAAGTTGTTGCATTAAAATTAAGTCTTACATGTTTGGTGGAGGCTGTATAATCAGCGAAGGTTGTACCCTTCTTGTGAGCCTCAGAAAATTGTTTATCCGTAGTCGGCGCCCTGTTTTCCTTTCCTCCCTGTTCCAACAGAGGCAAGTAGCAATTATTAGTTGAAATAAATGACTAGACAAGTCACACTGAGCTTACATTATTGGAAATGAAAAATGGCAAGTCCTAAATAGGTGTTCATAAAACTAGAATATCATAAGTACAACAGTACAAAAATTCAGATTATAATGCTGGAGTCTATAACAAAACTCACCTTAATCTATTTGTATATAAAAAGCAGTTTACGGGCTAATGAGAAAAAAGATAATTAGGCTAGAAAATCACACAAAAATTAGAAACATCCAACCGTTTATTTAATTGATTATATAATCACAACCATTTAATCTTGCTAATATGTTAAGAAGTTTGCTAAAATTACCCACCACTGCCCTTACGTAAATAAGTAAATAACCTTTCAATTTTCAATAAAAAAAACTTCCACAAGGATGGACGTGATCACGTCTCTCTTGGACCTCTTCTTCCTAAAAAAAGGCATCAGGACATGCCAGCCCAAACACCCAAACGGAACGCTATATCCCGATCTCATATAATCATCCCTAGGTTCTAAAAAAAGAACAGCCCTAGCGTCCACATATGAAAAAAGCCCTATCGTCCACACGCCGTCACCCGGAGATGCAGTCGCTCCACCTGAGTTCGTGTCCTCCGGCATGGATCGACCTGCGTTTCCGGCTAGCAGAGGAATTGAGCAGCTAGCTTCTCTTTAGGCGCTAGCGTCCTGGAGAAATCAATGGAGGTACCAGGTTTATTAGCTTTGTTTAAGGCATATGTGTTTCCGGCCGGCCGAGGAATTGCTACGCAAGCTTCTGCATGCTAGCCCCCTAACAAATTGTGCTAGCCTCCTAGAGAACTCAATTGAGGTTCCTGATCTACCATCCTTGTTGAGTAAAAAATATGTTTTAGACCTACTCTAGTAATATTGGACCATGCACTTACCCTCATCGCAGTAATTCTAGGATTACAGAGGAATCTACCCAAGTGACGTAGAAAACTTCTGGAAAGAGCATGGTGATTCAGTTGCATGTTTCCATTTCCTGGTTTTCCTCTCCACAAAGTTGCCCTTTGAGTTACAGCTGATTCAGTTCGGAAAAGGGAAAAATGCTATATGAAGGATATAAAACATACACCTGATGCGTGTAATTCACAGGAAGTGTTTAATGATGTAATATTAAAAAAATATCAATTATATTGAATAAAAACTGCACTTTATAGTGTTGTTGCACTGTCGATCCATCTGATTAAACTTATCTAGAACCCAGCATGCCAAGTTGTACCAGATTATATACATGAAATACTTGTGAGATGATTGGAAATATTATGTAGTTAGTGTCCTATATTTCTAGATGAACAAAAGTTATTGCACAGAAATAAAACACGAAGAAGAAAATGACGATCAAGTATATATATAGCGTTGCAAAATCTGCTTGCATAATTCTATAACAATGGAACAATTAAAACAACACAAAGTATTCTACAAGAATACGGAAACATGTAACGACCATACTCTGCATTTACTCTGAACTTAAGTTTTCTCATGCGGTGGGTGCCAGACTGCGAGTGTAGAAGACCAAGATGAAGATGGTGGCTGCTCCCCGGGATGAATAGTTAGGTTCAATCCATACGGGAACTCAGCACATGGCAGACATGGCAGAGGCCTGTGGTGCGGCAATGTTGAGTAACTTACGCTAGGCTATCACGGCTATTACACATATTACATCCACTGGGCATCAAAGTTCACCACCAGTGCAAATATAGGAAACAAAGCAGCATATAAACGCTGCAGCAAAACAAGTCCAGAACTGAGACCACTTCAGAAGAGCTCAAGAAACAATATCCTGGGTACCCATAATGCTGGTAAGATGCTTAGCAAGCTTATTAACTTTCTCTTGTTTGGCGCTTAAATCCTCCAGCACTTGTTGTTGCACCAGAAAGTATCCATCTGAATTCTGCAGGGACTTCCTCAGTCCTTCGGCTTCCTGTCGCATAACATCTGATCGATGTCTTTCAACTTGAAGTTGAGACTCAAGAAGCCGAACTGATTCAGGCAGCGAGTACGAAGAGCTGGTGCCAGCAGTAGTAGCCAGTAACTCGAACACTACATCAAGACAGGACTTTGGGGTTGTCTCAGTGTCTTTAATATAGTTTTTATCAGCTTTCTTGGAGAACAACGTCAACACTCCCCTCACGTGTAGCTCCATATACCGATCTGTGGGTAATACCCTCACGTGTAGCTCCATATGTCAACACTCCGATCCGTTTTTTGTAAGCAGACGGCAAAGGCCTTCTTTGTCGTTCGCTAGCAGACCGCAAAGAGGTGATTGATGGCAAATTCTCTATTTCCAGTAGTGATCAGGCCTAAACGTGGACCGAAAGCGGGCTGTAATTTAATTACGCCGGCCGGGTCTTGAAATCAAGAACTCTTAGCTCCGATACCATGTAGAAGTGTATGCTCTACCCAATGCAACCAAAAGACCGGTCTGATGAAAGAGACTAAGCAATACATTTATACGTCAACAAAAAACCATGGCACGTATTCATCATGGAAGCCAAGACTCGCAACACCTAAAAAGTTACTTGGAGCATGAACACTAGCACTTCACCACGCACTCAACATTTATCGTAGCTCATGTGATGTGTAGCTTGTAGCATGTCGGAAAACACAAAGACATAATAAAAAAATTGTGAATCACCGACATTCATTTTTTAGCACTACAAATCTAGAGCCCCCGTGGCACTGGATCCTATGCTATTTCTACAAACCTTATGGATTTCTGAATTGGATGTATTTTTTTTCTTCCCGAAAATGATGCTTTCTTCATCTCCAAAATAAAAGGATGAAACCTTTACAAGTATTTTTTAATAAATTTATGTGACTTAGGAGAGTTTGCAACATTTTCCTTAATGGTAAACATTTTCAAAACGAGGTATATCCATATGGGGAGAATGGGGCACAAAGTCACCATGCTCAGATCAAAATTCTCAATGTATCAGCAACATCCCTCCTATCCAACTTCTAGAGGTTGGTGACGAAAACCAAAAATAGTTGGTAGTTAGAAACTTATGTGAACTTGCATGGATCTTAAATAGAAAATTAGCATGTAGTTACATCAAAACCAAAAAATACTTTGTAGTTACACCGAAACAAACAAAAAATATAGAAACCATGTGATTTATATTTTTAACAAATATGTAGTTCCGGTACTCAGTTCAGGCACACAAGCCGCAAATAGCAAACATTAAACTGGCCCGAAGATGAACAACATGGTGATGAATGAAGAACGAAGACAAAGAAGCATAAAATTGAGTTCAAAGCCGTCATGTTCAAAATAAATAAATAAAGCTCTTGAGACCAAGTTAGAAAACTCGGCAATCGACGAGTACCAAAGTTGGAGAAGAATGTGTTCCAAGTAATATCTAGTGCACATGAATCAATGATCATCACCGACGTAAAGAGTACATGCTAGGGACAATCCACATGGGTTGCACCTTGTTGTCACGACCCATGAAAATAAAGACGTTTTCACTGAGTTTGGAATGGTCTCCCTCCAACGGCTTGCCAACCTCTAATGCAATCCAATGTTTAGACTCATGGTTATAGCAGTATATGCAGTTGCTCCTCCCTCCCCATATCTCTGGGTTCATGCAAGACAATGCTTGACTTCTCTTGTCGGTCTCTTGTCGGTGCTGATGAAGATCGCCCAATTCTCTACCTTCTCCACCTTCAGCCATAATGCAGGTTCAGTTGATAGGTCGAGGCGAAAGACTTGGAAGATTACCCCTTATACTGCTAAAGGTCCCTGAAAGCCGACCAAGAGTAGCATATCGCCACATGCCACTAGCCATGTGTTGGAAAGTTGCCATTTACTGATCATGCTCGACTCCATAACTAGTAGTTCTTGTATGTTTATCTTGGGTGCCAAGTGCACTTTGAAGATCCTGCGATTGGAATCCATGCCATAGACCCACCCTTTGAAGATCACAATTTGCTTGATTGGTCCATCATCAGGAGAACGTCCTGTTGGGGAACATAGTAATTTCAAAATTTTCCTACGCACACACAGGATCATGGTGATGCATAGCAACGAGAGGGGAGAGTGTTGTCCATGTACCCTCGTAGACCGAAAGCAGAAGCGTTAGCACAACACGGTTGATGTAGTCGTACGTGTCGTGGAATTGTCACGGCAGATGTCCTCGTGCAAGGACTTAGTCATGGAGCCATCGCAGCTAGGAAGCTTAAAGGGGTTAAACGGGACAAGGAACACGAGGGTTATACTGGTTCGGCCCCTTACGGTGAAGGTAAAAGCCTACGTCCAGTTGAGGTGGTATTGCTTAGGGTTTCGATGACCAGGGAGCTTAATCGCTATGCCCGGCTCTCGATCTGTTGTCTCTCGTCCTGAACCGCCGCCGGGTCGTCCCTTTATATAGAGAGGTTGACGCCCCGCGGCTCTCAGAGTCCCGGCCGGCTTATAACAGTATCCGGCTCGGACTCTTAACTATTCTTGCCTTACATTACAAGTCTTGCCATAACGGCGGTTTATCACTACGGGCCTTAAGCCGCCTCCGGGTCTTAAGCCCACTATTGATCCGCCATCCTCTAGCCCGGTACTGGGCTTCACGTGATGACCATTATAAGTAACCCGGCCTCTCCTGGGCGGGTGACTCTAATGGTTATATCCTCAACATTAGGCCCCAGATTGATTTGAACCGGTTCATGTCAATCTTCAATCCCTTTGAAAGAAAATCTTCCGGCTTCTGCTTGTGCCAAAGCTATAACCCGCCGTGACATCATCTTCTGGATTCTTGGTAACCCGCCGTGACGTCATCTTCCATTAAGTTCATTTTTTATTCCGTCATATCCCAACGGATCTTATCTTTAATGATCATCCCGAAAATCGAGGCGTATCTGTGGCGAGATAATCGCATCTTGGCCTCCTTGTTTCTCGCGCCCATTTATCAGCCGCTCCTTATAAATAGGCCTGGCCCATAAGCCTTCATTCACTCCTCTCCTCCATCATCTTCCTCCTCTGACGCCCGAGAGCTCGAACTCCACCGCCGCCGCGCCCCTTGTCTTCCTCAACCTTGGCCGCTGCATCACCCTGAACTGGTTCAGAGAAACGGCGGCGACCTCCGCATCTCATCAGCGCCAGTAAGTCCTTGCACCTCCCTACAGTAGATTCGCATTAGGGTTCCGTCGTTCTTCCCCTGTTCTTCGTAGTTCATCCCAAGTTCTTCACAGTTCCGCCACCGCGACCTCCTTTGATCCGAAAAACAGGATAGAACTCCTGCGGTAGTGGTTTCGCACCCATTTCTAGTACTAGCAGATCCCTCTTGCTTGCAAAAAGGCCTCATTGGAACTTATGAACTTCTCTGTGCCAGTTTTTAGGTCTAGAAAAATTTTCTTTCTAGACGACCGTTTGATCCAAAACAATTACTGCGATCGGTGAAACCTGTTTGTGCCACACTTAGTCAAAAATCGCATCTGTTAGCTATGGCGGCTCATATCGCCGGCTTAGAGGAGGCCATGCGCTGTGAAATTTCCGGCTCATTCATGATAGAGTTTTAAACAATTTGAATTACTTATGACATCCACGGCGGCTTAGATAACCCGACACAATTAGCCATATGTCATTAAGCCCCTTCATAAGCCGCCATCTTGAATACTGAACTAGAATCTTCCTCCGGCTTATATTTGAACCGGACCTTTTCTTTTGTCATAGGCTTTCGTCTTTCACAATGCCACCCAAAGCTCCCAAGGCGCCCATTACGTGCAACTAGGTGAGATCCAGTCTTACTGATAATACCTTAGATGACTTCGTGAAGACGGGTTACCTGCCCAAGAAGGAGGTCATGTCCTATCGTGCCCCTGACCCGTCCGAAGAGAGACCTCAACCAAGAGACGGAGAGGTGGTTATATTTGCTGATCACATGAGCCGGGGCTTTGCTCCTCCTGGCTCAAAATTCTTCAGAGATGTTCTGAACTTTTTTGATCTGCGACCTCAAGACATCGGACCCAATTCCGTGTCGAATATTTGTAACTTTCAAGTATTCTGTGAGGTATATCTCGGAGAAGAACCCAGCCTACTGCTCTTTAGGGAGCTGTTTTATCTGAACCGCCAGAACGAGTGTGCCAACGGGCCTAGCTTGGAACTTGGCGGAACTTCAATCCAACGACGGAGAGATTGCCTCTTTCCTTATGCTGAGCCGCCAAGCCACCCAAAGGACTGGAACCAGACATGGTTTTACTGCCAGGATACTTCTCCGGCTGATGAAAACCCTCTGCTCGGCTTTCGCGCCCTGCGTCTGGAGTCAAATCACCCCCTGCCGGACAAATTGTCTCAAGCTGAGCGACAACCGCTTATCCCCACCATCAACAAGATTAAAGCTCTTCTGGGAAACAGCCTTAACGGTGTTGATCTGGTCTAGGTCTGGATTGCTTGGCGGGTGATCCCCTTGAGCCGCCGCCCCGGCTTAATGTGTGATTACACGGGTCGGAAGGATGATCCTTTGAGGCACAGCCCTAACAACCTACCTGAAGACGTCCTTCACGACATGACCAAGGCCCTTCTGAACGAGAGCTTAGCAGACTGCGGGAGGACAGGCTTAAGTCCCTTCTGCAAAGCTAACCCGGCTCCGGCGGTAAGCTACTGACCTGAGCACCTTACTTTCCATTTTAACAATTTTCATCTTAACCTCAAGAAACCTTTGTTGTATTTTTCAGGCTAATGATAAGTTCTGGAAGGTCAAGTATGATCATGAGGCTGCTAAAAAAGCCAGGAAGGTTAAGAAAGCCGCCAGGAGAGCCGCTCCCCGCAAGAAGGGGAGTAAGCCTAGCGCCTCAGAGCTGCTTCAGCTGGATGACTCCTCCGAGTCAGAGGTAACCCTTTATTCTTACGCTCTTCTGTTGTTTTTTTTGTTTGTTCTTAACCACCTTATTGACATTGATTATCAGCAGGAGGACACCGGAGCGAGTAACCCGGTGATTGAAGAGGTAACTATACTTTCCTCCGACTCGGACCCCTTGCCAAGGCTGAAAGTCCGAAGAGTAACCCGGAAAGTAAGATTTTCCCATCCCTTAGCTTATCAAGATCCTCAATTTCTTTTGAAGCAACAGATTCATGAGAGCCGGAGGCACACCCGGACCAACAAGGATGCAGACCTCTCCTCCGGCTTGCCTGAAGCATCAAGGAAGCGCCGGACCGAGGTTATCTCCAACTTATATCCTTTTCACCCTTTGGCGGGTGTCACTCGTCAACCGCTCAATTCTTCTGATTCAAACTATCAGGAAACTTCACCTTCCTCCGGGGACTCCATGCAATCTAACTTGCCGGCTTTCAAGACCGCACCCGGGTAATGATAATCAGCTTCTGTTGTGCTTATCTTACTCATGTTTTTGCACTAACCTTTTGACTTTCAGCGCACAAGCAAAGCTCAGCAAGAGGGCAAAGAAAAATCACCCGGTCGAAGACCCGGTCTTGACTGAAACCAACACCTCTGCTTCTGAGCCGCCATCTACACCAGCTCCAGAAACCACCGCTCCAACTGATCAACAAGCCATGGAGAGTTCTGACAACCCGGAGATCCCCAGCTCAGCTCAACCGGCCGATGACCCGGATGTGGTGATTACCCGGACCGAATATGTTGAGCCGGGAAGACCCACTGTGCTGGACAAATGCTCTGCTAAAGAAGAACTGCTAGAGCGCCGCAGGGCCAGACTGGATATCACTGACTATACTAACTTGAGCATTGGAGACATTGTTTCTGGTTATATTGGTCAAGTGCACAACAGCCGGGACCTGGAGATTGACATGGTGAAGCAGATACAGCAAAAATCTGAGGTACAACTCCCTTGGTTACTCCATAATCATCCTTACCATGCTAGCCCCCAAGTCTATTACTTATGATAGAATATGTTGTAGACTTAACTTCCGGCTTACCTTCATGAACCGGCACGATAAATAGAATCTTTCAGCATACATTAGCCCCCAAGTGCCAAGTGTCTTTGCTTGCAAAGTGCTTGGGACTTTAATGTTTCATGATAACCACTCAAACTGTAACCCGGAATTTATACAGGCTGCCTGCAAGAAATTTGAATCGGAAATCTCTGAGCTGAAGAACCGCCTGAAGACTCAGGAAACTGAGACCCGGAAGGCCAATGCCAAGTTTGAGTTCAGTGTTGCTGCACAAGAAAAAATGAAGAAAAAATTTGAAACAGAAAGAAAGACTTGGGCCGAGGAGAAGACTGCCTTGCTCAGCCGGGCCGAACAAGCGGAGGCTGCTCTGACTGAAAGAACCGCCGAACTCTCCGGCTTAAAACGCCATGTGTCACAGATGGTCTCCGCAATCTTCGGTAAGTCATTCTGCAAACTTTTAACAAGTTTACATCATTCATGTCTCATGAATCCCACCATTGTCATCAGCTCACCTGACTTTGCTATACAGGTCCCAGAAGCTCCAATCTGAATCAGAACGTGCTGACCAAGCTGAAGGCGGTTTACACCTTGGTGGAGCAACTCTACACCGGGTCACAACGTGCTTTAGCCGTTGTGGCTCTGTCCAATGAGGTTCCCACTCACCTGGCAGACATACTCAGGCGGCTTGCCGTTCTTCCTCAGCGCTTCCAAGAGCTGAGACGTGCTTCTGCAAGAGCCGGAGCTATAGCTGCTCTGAGCCGGGCCAAGGCGTTTCTCCCGGAGCTAGACCCGGCCGACATCGCTCTTGGATACCCCAGCCTGAAGGAAGACGGTACCCCCTTTGACCAGAAAGACTTTGCCGCCTGTGTGAAGAGCGTGCGCCCGGTGGCTACCTTGATTGGGAATGACACAGATCTTACCAAGTATCAGCCGGGCTATGACGCGGAGAATCAGAGGATCCCAACTCCCCGCTATGAAGCAGCCAGCCTGATCCCGCCGACTCGTAAGCACACCTTCGCCCCAGAAGTTGACCCGGCCGGGTTAATTGATGATGAGGCTCAATTTCAAGCTTTGAGCGGCATTGACTGGAAATCATCAACCTTCCAGGTCATGGAAACAGCCGGAGGAGCAGAGAGGGATGAGCTGGGAGCTTCAACCCAACAAGCATCTTGATTTCTTAGGCGGCTCATGGTTACCCTGTAAAAACAATGCCTCACCTTTTGGACTCGGGGAGTCTTGTAATAGAGTAGGACAAACACTTAGTTTTGTCGTGCCATCGTGCACGTGTAGAATGCTTAACTCCATTGAAGCTGCTCCTTTATATTCGTCCGGGTTATGTTCGATCATCTACTTTCCTTAAGTTAAAGAGCTGTCTTTAATTGTCCTGCATAGAGAACAAATCACAAGTCTCTGGGCGGCTTACCGCACTGAGAGTCATATACTTTACATATGACCCGGACTATGAACCAAAGTCACCAAAGACCGGCCCTCAATTGTATCCTCGAGGTAACCATAATAACATACTTGCAAGCCTTCAAGTATACTTCCGGTTTATGTAACCCAAATAATGAGGTTGAGAACTCAACTCCGGTTCACCAGCATCGATAATGCTTATTGTGTGCTATCAACATTGTTAATCAAAGTTAAGCCGGCGGGGTAAGAACCGCCCTTGCACACTGTTGATATGATCAAAATTGCCAACCAAAAGATCAAAACTTAGGGGCTTCTGATTCGAATATGACCAGAGAACCGTCCCAAAGGGTTTAAGCTAAGATTCGAATGCGATCATATAGCCCCCAGTGGCTTTGGCGTTGCCGATCAAGAGGGTACCGACAGCTATGTTCTCTTTGGTTCGAATACGACCTATGTTTGAACAGGAAGCCCCCAGATGACCTTGAGAGTTGTTTAATGACGCTGATTCGAATACGATCCACGTCGGTTCCCAAAGGGGGTTGAACTATGATTCAAATATGATCAAGAAAAACTCCCCAATGAGCTCGGCAATTTGCCAATCAAGTGGGTATCGACAGCTATGTTCTCTTTGGTTCAAATACGACCTATGTTTGAACAGGAAGCCCCCAAGTGATCATATTGTTAACGGCTAGATTCGAATACGATCATAAGCCGGATCCACCTCCAAGTGACCATGTGATGTTGTAATGGAAATAACACATTTCCCTTTGGAGGAGAAAAGGACAGAGGTCCTGCTTTATTATTTATCATAATATATACATGGCTATAGAAATATGTACATTATGAGAGCCGGTGGCTCAAGTGTAGTAAGGCCGAAGCTGAGCTATGTTCCACAGCCGACGGGTCTCTTCCTCCGACTTACGTGAATCTTTGTGCTCCCGAACATCGATAAGGTAGTATGACCCGTTGTGCAAGTTCTTGCTGACCACAAAGGGCCCTTCCCAAGGCGGGGATAACTTGTGCGCATCTGTTTGATCTTGGATGAGCCGGAGCACTAGATCAGCTTCCTGGAAGACCCTCGACTTAACCCGGCGGCTGTGATAGCGGCGCAGGTCTTGTTGGTAAATCGCCGAGCGAGCTGCGGCCATATCACGCTGTTCGTCCAATAAGTCAAGAGCATCTTGACACGCCCGCTCATTATCCGCCTCAACATAAGCCGCCACTCGATGCGAGTCATGACGGATGTCGCTAGGGAGGACCGCCTCCGCTCCATAAACCATGAAGAAAGGCGTGTAACCCGTAGACCTGTTAGGATTACCATTGGATTGAGGGTGAGCCACTGATGAAACATCAAGCCGAATATGCTCTCGTTGACAAAACTCCTCCATGGCGCCTTTAGACAGATTGGTACCATTGTCAGTTATAATGCTATGTGGAAAGCCAAAGCGAAATATCACCCTCTTCATGAACTGAACCGCTGTGGCCGCGTCACACTTGCTAACTGGCTCTGCCGCAGCCCACTTTGTGAACTTGTCAACCGCCACCAAGAGGTGGGTCTTCTTATCCTTGGACCTTTTAAAAGGCCCAACCATATGAAGCCCCCAGACCGCAAATGGCCAAGTAATTGGAATCATCCTCAATTCTTGAGCCGGCACATGAGCTCGTCACGAGAACCTCTGGCAACCGTCACATTTACTGACCAAATCCTCTGTATCAGCATGAGCCGTCAGCCAATAGAAACCATGACGAAAAGCCTTGGCCACAAGGGATTTTGAACCGGCATGATGGCCACAATCCCCCTCGTGAATCTCACGTAAAATTTCTTGACCTTCCTCAGGGGAAACACAATGCTGGAAAGTTCCAGTGACACTGCGACGATGCAGCTCACCATTGATGATTATCATTGACTTAGACCGCCGGGTTATTTGTCTGGCCAAAGTTTCATCCTCAGGCAATTCTCCCCGGGTCATGTAAGCCAAGTATGGTACTGTCCAGTCTGGGGTGATGTGGAGAGCCGCCACCAACTGTGCCTCCAGGTCAGGGACAGCCAAGTCTTCCTCTGTAGGCAACTTAACGGAAGGGTTATGCAAAATGTCCAAGAAAGTATTAGGCGGCACCGGCTTTCGCTGAGAGCCCAGCCGGCTTAATGCATCAGTCGCCTCGTTCTTCCTGCGATCGATGTGCTCTACTTGGTAACCCTGAAAGTGTCCAGCAATGGCATCAACTTCGCGGCGATAAGCCGCCATGGGAGGGTCCTTGGAATCCCACTTGCCTGACACTTCTTGAGCCACTAAATCTGAGTCGCCAAAGCACCTTACCCGGCTCAAGCTCATCTCTTTAGCCATCCGAAGACCATGGAGCAAGGCCTCGTACTCAGCCGCATTGTTAATACAGGGAAACATCAACCGTAGCACATAGCAAAACTTGTCACCTCGAGGGGAAGTTAATACAACTCCAGCCCCCGAGCCCTCCAATTGCCTAGACCCGTCGAAGTGAATAGTCCAGTATGTATTATCCGGTTTCTCTTCAGGCACCTGTAGCTCTGTCCAACCGTTGATGAAATCCACCAATGCTTGAGATTTGATGGCAGTGCGTGGCACGTATTTCAGACCATGAGGCCCAAGCTCTATAGCCCACTTAGCCACTCTTCCTGTGGCTTCTCTGTTTTGGATGATATCCCCTAAGGGAGCAGAACTAACCACAGTGATAGGGTGACCCTGGAAATAATGCTTAAGCTTCCGGCTTGCCATGAATACCCCGTAAACAAGCTTCTGCCAATGTGGATACCGTTGTTTGGACTTAATGAACACTTCACTGACATAGTAAACCGGCCGCTGAACCGGATACTCCTTACCCTCTTCCTTGCACTCCACCACCACAGCCACACTGACGGCTCGTGTGTTAGCGGCTACATACAGCAATAGGGGCTCCTTGTCAATAGGAGCAGCAAGAACTGGGGGCTCAGCTAGCTGTCTCTTCAAATCCTCAAAAGCAGCATTAGCAGCATCATTCCAGACAAAGTCATCTGTTTTCTTCATCAACTGGTACAGTGGCATGGCCTTTTCACCCAAACGGCTTATGAACCGGCTCAAAGCAGCGATGCGGCCCGCCAGACGCTGGACGTCGTTTATGCACGCCGGCTTAGCCAGAGAGGTGATTGCCTTGATCTTTTCCAGGTTAGCTTCACTGCCTCTGTGAGAAACCAGAAAACCCAAGAGCTTACCTGCGGGAACACCAAAAACACATTTGGCCGGGTTAAGCATCATCTTGTAAACCCGGAGATTATCAAAGGTTTCTCTAAGATCATCTACTAGGGTCTCCTTCTCCCTGGATTTAACCACAATATCATCCACATAGGCATGAACATTAAGCCCAATCTGGTTATGAAGACAATTCTGCACACAACGCTGGTAAGTCGCCTGTGCACTCTTGAGCCCAAAAGGCATAGACACATAACAGAAGGCTCCAAAGGGAGTGATGAACGCCGTCTTCTCCTAGCCCTTAACTGCCATTTTAATCTGATGGTATCCAGAATAAGCATCCAAAAAACTTAAGCGCTCACAACCCGTCGTAGCATCGATAATTTGATCAATACGGGGGAGAGCAAAAGGATCAGCCGGACAAGCCTTGTTTAAATCCGTGTAGTCCACACACATCCGCCAGGTGCCGTTCTTCTTGAGCACGAGCACCGGGTTAGCTAACCATTCTGGATGAAAAACTTCAACAATAAACCCGGCCGCCAAGAGCTGGGCCACCTCCTCACCAATGGCTTTCCGCCTCTCTTCATTAAACCGCCGAAGGAATTGCCTGACCGGCTTAAATTTCGGATCAATATTGAGAGTGTGCTCAACGAGTTCTCTAGGTACACCTGGCATGTCAGAAGGTTTCCATGCAAAAATGTCCCTGTTCTCACGGATGAATTCGATGAGCGCGCCTTCCTATTTCGGATCCAGATTGGCACTGATGCTGAACTGCTGAGATGAGTCACCTGGAACAAAGTCAACAAGTTTAGTCTCATCAGCTGACTTCAATTTCATTGCCGGCTCATGCTCCGTGGTCTGCTTTTTCAAAGACGTCATATTTGCCGGGTCAACATTGTCCTTGTAAAACTTCAACTCCTCTGTCGCACAAACAGATTCAGCGCAAGCCGCGTCACCTTCCTCACACTCCAAGGCTATCTTTCGGCTGCCATGAACCGTAATGGTCCCATTGTGACCCGGCATCTTGAGCTGCAAGTACACGTAACACGGCCGTGCCATGAACTTGGCGTAAGCCGGCCGCCCAAATAAAGCATGATACAGACTTCTTATCTTAACCACCTCAAAGGTTAATTTTTCCGCCCTGTAGTTGTACTCATCTCCAAAAGCCACTTCCAGCTCGATCTTACCAACTGGATATGCCAACTTACCAGGCACCACACCATGGAAAACAGTATTGGACTGGCTGTGGTTCTTATCAATCAACCCCATACGACGGAAGGTCTCATAATAGAGGATGTTAATGCTGCTGCCTCCGTCCATGAGCACCTTAGTGAATTTATATCCCCCCACCTGTGGAGCCACCACCCAGGGCCAGATGACCCGGATTATCAACCCGGGGAGGGTGATCTTCCCTACTCCACACAATAGGCTGCTCAGACCATCTTAAATAGCGTGGAACCGCCGGCTCAACAGCATTCACAGCCCTTTTATGAAGCTTCTGATCTCGCTTGCACAGACTGGTGGTAAACACATGATACTGTCCACCATTGAGCTGCTTTGGATTGGTCTGGTATCCCCCTTGCTGCTGCTGCTGATGACCCTCGCCGGACTGCTGATTAAAGCCCCCTTGAACATTCTGAGAATTGGAATTTGAACCGCCGCCCGGGCCATGAAAGCCGCCAGCGCCTGAGCCGCCGCCCGGGCCACTGTTGCCATTGAAAGCATTGGAATTTTTAAAAGCCTTCATGATTGCGCAGTCCTTCCACAGATGAGTGGCCGGCTTTTCCCTAGAGCCATGCCTTGGACAAGGCTCATTTAACAATTGTTCAAGCGTCGGGCCTGACCCGCCGGCTCGGGGAGGTGGTCTCCCCTTGCGCCGGTGGTTGTTACCCTGTGAGTTGGTGTTAGCCACAAATTCCATACTGCCATCAGCCTTACGCTTGTTACCTCCTTGGTTCGCCGGGTTATGCTGGGGGCCCTTGCTATTGCCATTCCGTTTTCCCTTCCCTGTCCTTTCATCATCCGACGCGGGATCCTTGGTACTATCAGAGTCGGCGTACTTGACCAGAGCCGCCATCAGCGTACCCATATCATTGCAATCGCGCTTGAGCCGCCCGAGCTTCATCTTCAGGGGCGTAAAACGACAATTCTGCTCTAACATTAAGACTGCAGAGCCGGCATCCATCTTATTAGATGAATGTATTATCTCTTTGACCCGGCGAACCCAACGGGTCGTAGACTCACCCTCCTGCTGTTTGTAATTAGTCAAAACCACAATTGACATAGATTGCCTACATGTATCTTTGAAGTTTTGGATGAACCGGGCTTTTAGTTTAGCCAAGACCCGATAGAGTTCGGTGGCAGTCCTTTCAACCAAGTGCGGGTAGTCCCATCTAACATCATGGTGAAGTACTTGGCCATTGCCGCTTCGCTGACCTCCAGCAACTCCATAGCCATCTCGTAACTCTCGATCCACGCTCCGGGTTGTAAATCAGCTGTGTAATTAGGTACCTTCCTAGGCCCCTTGAAATCCTTGGGCAAACGTTCATTACGGAGAGCCGGCACCAGACAAGGAACACCTCCGGTCCTCGTAGGTATACCCGCGTCGATGGAAGCCGTCGGATAAGCCGGGAGTGGCTGGTAAGCCGTCAACTGAGCCGCCCACTCTGCCTCTTGCCGTGCTCTGTCTTGGTCCACCGCGTTAAAAGCTTCATTTTGAACCGGGCCGTGGCCAGGAGGCAAGTCACGGCGTCGGACATTGCTTGAGCCGGTCGCTGAGACCATGTGCCTGCTATAACTCGGGCTCCGGCCTGGATGAGGGGTTGAATGAATCCTGTCCCGGCTATAAGAATATGCCTCCTGTCGCGCCAGAGCCGTCTGAAGGAGCTCTCTGACCCGGCGGGTTTCGACCGCCGTTGGAGAGTCGCCATCGATTGGGAGAGCCGCCAGTCGGGCCGCCGCGGCGACCATGTTTTCCAACGGGTTGGCATAATGACCCGGTGGTATTGGCACGTACTGAGGCGGGGTAGTGTTCACCCGGGGAGGCCCCATCACTTGGGGCTGGATTGGCGTTCCAGCTCCGGGCGCCGTGATATCTGGCGGGTTACTGGGCCCTGCACCAGGCGTGTTGAAGAGGTTTCGAGGATCATAAACCGGAGGGAGTCGAGATTGGGCCTTTTGATGCCTCCTTCTCATGACCTCATTGGACTCGTTCTGATCCATCGTGAGCCGGAAAGACTGCGCTTGAATCAGCTGAGTCTGGGCGTCGAGAGCCGCCCTCTCCGCAGCCATCCTGATCCCTTCCGCCGCCAGATCCTCCTTGGCCTTTGCTAGATCGAGCTTTAACTGTGCCACCTCCGCGTCATGCTGAGCTTGATCCGCCGAGGCGACCGTAGCGGTTAACAGGACCGTCATCTTGTCTGTGAGATCCATCAGCGCCTGCGCCGGCGAGGGCACAGGGCTTCCTGCCCCGGCGGTGGGGTTTTGAACAGGTTGTGCGCCAGCCATGAAGATTCCAACCCGGCTCAGCGACTCAAAGGGGTCCAGAATACTGTCGCCATCGGAACAACCCCTGAGCCTGCCATCTTGAAGTTGGTATAATGAATCGGTCTCTTCTGTGGATGACTCGCCATCAGAGCGAGTGGCCGTCTCATCACTAGATCCAGATCCTTCAGAGAGCTCTCCATGGACGTATCCCACGAAAGCACGCTTCAAGGCAGGCAGAGTCCGGGCGGGTCTTGCACGTTGAGTCGTCTCGATGAGATCGGCGCAGAGGTCCGGCTCCGGGCCCGGCTCACCAATCTTGCCAATAAAGACATGGATTCCGCCGAACGGGACCCGGTACCCGTACTCAATTGAGCCGGCGTCGGGGCCCCAATTTGCAACGTCGATGTAGAGCTTGCCGCGACGACTCTTGGTCATCCGGCCCACAGCGTATCCCTTGAGCCCTCCGAAGCTGCCCTTCAAGAACTCAAATCCACCGTGCGCTAGCCCCATGGTGGGCGCCAACTGTCGTGGAATTGTCACGGCAGATGTCCTCGTGCAAGGACTTAGTCGTGGAGCCATCGCAGCTAGGAAGCTTAAAGGGGTTAAACGGGACAAGGAACACGAGGGTTATACTGGTTCGGCCCCTTACGGTGAAGGTAAAAGCCTACGTCCAGTTGAGGTGGTATTGCTTAGGGTTTCGATGACCAGGGAGCTTAATCGCTATTCCCGGCTCTCGATCTGTTGTCTCTCGTCCTGAACCGCCAGCGGGTCATCCCTTTATATAGAGAGGTTGACGCACCGCGGCTCTTAGAGTCCCGGCCGGCTTATAATAGTATCCGGCTCGGACTCTTAACTATTCTTGCCTTACATTACAAGTCTTGCCATAACGGCGGTTTATCACTACGGGCCTTAAGCCGCCTCCGGGTCTTAAGCCCACTATTGATCCGCCATCCTCTAGCCCGGTACTGGGCTTCACGTGATGACCATTATAAGTAACCCGGCCCCTCCTGGGTGGGTGACTCTAATGGTTATATCCTCAACAGTACGTCTTCACGATCCGACCGATCCAAGTACCGAACGTACGGCACCTCCGAGTTCAGCACACGTTCATCTCGATGACATCCCACTAACTCCGATCCAGCAGAGCTTCACGGGAGAGTTCCGTCAGCACGACGGCGTGGTGACGGTGATGACGATGCTACCGATGCAGGGCTTCGCCTAAGCACCGCTACAATATGATCGAGGTGGAATATGGTGGAGGGGGGCACCGCACACGGCTAAGAGATCAAGAGATCAATTGTTGTGTCTCCAAGGGGTGCCCCCTCCCCGTATATAAAGGAGTGGAGGAGGGGGAGGGCCGGCCCTCTCTATGGCGCGCCCTAGGGGAGTCCTACTCCCACCAGGAGTATAGGATTCCCCCTTTCCTAGTAGAACTAGGAGCCCTTCCAAGTAGTAGGAGGAGAGAAGGAAAGGGAAAAGAGAAGAGAAGGAAGGAGGGGGCACCGCCCCTCCCCCTAGTCCAATTCGGACTAAGCCTTGGGGGGCGCGCACCTCCCCTCTCTCTTTCCCTTAAAGCCAATATGGCCCATATACTCCCCGGCGAATTCCCGTAACTCCTCGGTACTCCGAAAAATACCCGAATCACTTGGAACCTTTCCGATGTCCGAATATAGTCGTCCAATATATCGATCTTTACGTCTCGACCATTTCGAGACTCCTCATCATGTCCCCGGTCTCATCCGGGACTCCGAACTACCTTCGGTATATCAAAACACATAAACTCGTATTACCAATCGTCACCGAACGTTAAGCGTGCGGACCCTATGGGTTCGAGAACTATGTAGACATGACCGAGACACGTCTCCGGTCAATAACCAATAGCGGAACCTAGATGCTCATATTGGCTCCCACATATTCTACGAAGATCTTTATCGATTAAACCGCATAACAACATACGTTGTTCCCTTTGTCATCGATATGTTACTTGCCCGAGATTTGATCGTCGGTATCTCAATACCTAGTTCAATCTCGTTAGCGGCAAGTCTCTTTACTCGTTCCGTAATGCATCATCTCGCAACTAACTCATTAGTTACAATGCTTGCAAGGCTTATAGTGATGTGCATCACCGAGAGGGCCCAGAGATACCTCTCCGACAATCGGAGTGACAAATCCTAATCTCGAAATACACCAACTCAACAAGTACCTTCGGAGACACCTGTAGAGCACCTTTATAATCACCCAGTTACGTTGTGACGTTTGGTAGCACACAAAGTGTTCCTCCGGTAAACTGGAGTTGCATAATCTCATAGTCATAGGGACATGTATAAGTCATGAAGAAAGCAACAGCAACATACTAAACGATCAAGTGCTAAGCTAACGGAATGGGTCAAGTCAATCACATCATTCTCCTAATGATGTGATCCCGTTTATCACATGACAACTCATGTCTATGGTTAGGAAACTTAACCATCTTTGATCAACGAGCTAGTCAAGTAGAGGCATACTAGTGACACTCTGTTTGTCTATGTATTCACACATGTATTATGTTTCCGGTTAATACAATTCCAGCATGAATAATAAACATTTATCATGAAATAAGGAAATAAATAATAACTTTATTATTGCCTCTAGGGCATATTTCCTTCAATCTCCCACTTGCACTAGAGTCAATAATCTAGTTCACATCGCCATGTGATTTATCACCAATAGTTCTCATCACCATGTGATTAGTTCACATCGCCATGTGACTAATATCCAAAGGGTTTTACTAGAGTCAACATCGCTATGTGATTAACACCCAAAGAGTACTAAGGTGTGATCATGTTTTGCTTGTGGGAGAAGCTTAGTCAACGGGTCTGTCACATTCAGATCCATATGTATTTTACAAATTTCTATGTCTACAATGCTTTACACGGAGCTACTTTAGCTAATTGCTCCCACTTTCAATATGTATCCAGATTGAGACTTAGAGTCATCTGGATCAATGTCAAAACTTGCATCGACGTAACCCTTTACTACGAACCTTTTGTCACCTCCATAATCGAGAAACATATCCTTATTCCACTAAGGATAATTTTGACCGCTGTTCAGTGATCTACTCCTAGATCACTATTGTACTCCCTTGTCAAACTCGGTGTAGGTTATTCAATAGATCTGGTACACAGCATGGCATACTTTATAGAACCTATGGCTGAGCCATAGGGAATGACTTTCATTCTCTTTCTATCTTCTGCCGTGGTCGGGCTTTGAGTCTTACTCAATTTCACACCTTGTAACACAGGCAAGAACTCTTTCTTTGACTATTCCATTTTGAACTACTTCAAAATCTTGTCAAGGTATGTACTCATTGAAAAAACTTATCAAGCGTCTTGATCTATCTCTATAGATCTTGATGCTCAATATGTAAGCAGCTTCACCGAGGTCTTTCTTTGAAAAACTCCTTTTAAATACTCCTTTATGCTTTCCAGAAAATTCTACATTATTTCCGATCAACAATATGTCATTCACATATATTTATCAGAAATGTTGTAGTGCTCCCACTCACTTTCTTGTAAATACAGGCTTCACCGCAAGTCTGTATAAAACTATATGCTTTGATCAACTCATCAAAGCGTATATTCCAACTCCGAGATGCTTGCACCAGTCCATAGATGGATCGCTGGAGCTTGCACATTTTGTTAGCACCTTTAGGATCGACAAAACCTTCTAGTTGCATCATATACAACTCTTCTTTAAGAAATCCATTAAGGAATGTAGTTTTGACATCCATTTGCCAGATTTCATAAAATGTGGCAATTTGCTAACATGATTCGGACAGACTTAAGCATCGCTACAAGTGAGAAAATCTCATCGTAGTCAACACCTTGAACTTTGTCAAAACCATTTTCGACAAGTCTAGCTTTGTAGATAGTAACACTACTATCAGCATCCGTCTTCCTCTTGAAGATCCATTTATTTTCTATGGCTTGCCGATCATCGGGCAAGTCAACCAAAGTCCACACTTTGTTCTCATAAATGGATCCCATCTCAGATTTCATGGCCTCAAGCCATTTCGCGGAATCTGGGCTCATCATTGCTTCCTCATAGTTCATAGGTTCGTCATGGTCAAGTAACATGACCTCCAGAACAGGATTACCGTACCACTCAGGTGCGGATCTCACTCCGGTTGACCTACGAGGTTCGGTAGTAAGTTGATCTGAAGTTACATGATCATCATCATTAGCTTCCTTACTAATTGGTGTAGGAGTCACAGGAACCGATTTCTGTGATGAACTACTTTCCAATAAGGGAGCAGGTACAGTTACCTCATCAAGTTCTACTTTCCTCCCACTCACTTCTTTCGAGAGAAATTCCTTCTCTAGAAAGGATCCATTCTTAGCAACGAATGTCTTGCCTTCGGATCTGTGATAGAAGGTGTACCCAACTTTCTCCTTTGGGTATTCTATGAAGACACATTTCTTTGGTTTGGGTTTGAGCTTATTAGTATGAAACTTTTTCACATAAGCATCGCAACCCCAAACTTTAAGAAACGACAGCTTTGGTTTCTTGCCAAACCATAGTTTGTACGGTGTTGTCTCAACGGATTTAGATGGTGCCATATTTAACATGAATGCAGCTGTCTCTAATGCATAACCCCAAAACGATAGTGGTAAATCGGTAAGAGACATCATAGATTGCACCATATCTAATAAAGTATGGTTACGATGTTCGGACACACCATTACGCTGTGGTGTTCCAGGTAGCGTGAGTTGCGAAACTATTCCTCAATGTTTCAAATGAAGACCAAACTCGTAACTCAAATATTCTCCTCTACGATTAGATCATAGAAACTTTATTTTCTTGTTACGATGATTTTCGACTTCGCTCTGAAATTCTTTGAACTTTTCAAATGTTTCAGACTTATGTTTCATCAAGTAGATATACCCATATCTGCTCAAATCATCTGTGAAGGTTAGAAAACAATGATACCCGTCGGGAGCCTCAACACTCATTGAACCGCATACATCGATATGTATTATTTCCAACAAGTCAGTGGCTCGCTCCATTGTTCCGGAGAACGGAGTCTTAGTCATCTTGCCCATGAGGCATGGTTCACAAGCATCAAGTGATCCAAAAGCCCATCAGCATGGAGTTTCTTCATGCGCTTTACACCAATATGACCTAAGCGACAGTGCCACAAATAAGTTGCACTATCATTATTAACTTTGCATCTTTTGGCTTCAATATTATGAATATGTGTATCAGTACGATCGATATCCAACAAACCATTTTCATTGGGTGTATGACCATAGAAGGTTTTATTCATGTAAACAGAACAACAATTATTCTCTAACTTAAATGAATAACCGTATTGCAATAAACATGATCAAATCATATTCATGCTCAACGCAAACACCAAATAACACTTATTTAGGTTCAACACTAATCCCGAAAGTATAGGGAGTGTGCGATGATGATTATATTAATCTTGGAACTACTTCCAACACACATCGTCACCTTGCCCTTAACTAGTTTCTGTTCATTCTGCAACTCCCATTTCGAGTTACTACTCTTAGCAACTGAACTAGTATCAAATACTGAGGGGTTGCCATAAACACTAGTAATGTACACATCAATAACATGTATATCAAATATACCTTTGTTCGCTTTGCCATCCTTCTTATCCGCCAAATACTTGGGGCAATTCCGCTTCTAGTGACCAGTCCCTTTGCAGTAGAAGCACTTAGTCTCAAGCTTAGGTCCAGACTTGGGTTTCTTCACTTGAGCAGCAACTTGCTTGCCATTCTTCTTGAAGTTCCCCTTCTTCCCTTTGCCCTTTTCTTGAAACTAGTGGTCTTGTTAACCATCAACACTTGATGCTTTTCTTGATTTCCACCTTCGTCGATTTCAGCATCACGAAGAGCTTGGGAGTCGTTTCCGCTATCCCTTGCATATTATAGTTCATCACGAAGTTCTAGTAACTTGGTGATGGTGACTAGAGAATTATGGCAATCACTATTTTATCTGGAAGATTAACTCCCACTTGATTCAAGCGATTGTAGTACCCAGACAATCTGAGCACATGCTCACTGCTTGAGCTATTCTCCTCCATCTATTAGCTATAGAACTTGTTCGAGACTTCATATCTCTCAACTCGGGTATTTTCTTGAAATATTAACTTCAACTCCTGGAACATCTCATATGGTCCATGACGTTCAAAATGTCTTTGAAGTCCCGATTCTAAGCCGTTAAGCATAGTGCACTAAACTATCAAGTAGTCATCATATTGAGCTAGCCAAACGTTCATAACGTCTGCATCTGCTCCTGCAATAGGTCTATCACCTAGCAGTGCATCAAGGACATAATTCTTCTGTGCAGCAATGAGGATAAACCTTAGATCATGGACCCAGTCCGCATCATTGCTACTATCATCTTTCAACTTAGTTTTCTCTAGGAACACATATAAAACATAGGGAAGCAACAACGCGAGCTATTGATCTACAACATTATTTGCAAAATACTATCAGGACTAAGTTCATGATAAATTAAAGTTCAATTAATCATATTACTTAAAAACTCCCACTTAGATAGACATCCCTCTAATCATCTAAGTGATCACGTGATCCAAATCAACTAAACCAAGTCTGATCATCACGTGAGATGGAGTAGTTTTCAATGGTGAACATCACTATGTTGATCATATCTACTATATGATTCACGCTCGACCTTTCGGTCTCAGTGTTCCGAGGCCATATCTGCATATGCTAGGCTCGTCAAGTTTAACCCGAGTATTCTGCGTGTGCAAAACTGGCTTGCACCCGTTTTAGATGAACGTAGAGCTTATCACACCTGATCATCACGTGGTGTCTCGGCACGACGAACTTTGGCAACGGTGCATACTCAGGGAGAACACTTTTACCTTGAAATTTAGTGAGAGAACATCTTATAATGCTACCATCAAACAAAGCAGAATAAGATGCATAAAGGATAAACATCACATGCAATCAAAATATGTGACATGATATGACCATGATCATCTTGCGCCTTTGATCTCCATCTCCAAAGTACCGTCATGATCTCCATCGTCACTGGCATGACACCATGATCTCCATCATCTTGATCTATATCAATGTGTCGTCACATGGTCGTCTCGCCAACTATGACTCTTGCAACTATTGCTATCGCATAGCGATAAAGTAAAGCAATTATTTGGCGCTTGCATCTTATGCAATAAAGAGACAACCATAAGGCTTCTGCCAGTTGCCGATAACTTCAACAAAACATGATCATCTCATACAAAAACTTATATCTCATCACGTCTTGACCATATCACATCACAACACGCCCTGCAAAAACAAGTTAGACGTCCTCTACTTTGTTGTTGCAAGTTTTACGTGGCTGCTACGGGCTGAGCAAGAACTGTTCTTACCTACACATCAAAACCACAATGATATTTCGTCAAGTTAGTGTTGTTTTAACCTTCTCAAGGACCGGGCGTAGCCACACTCGGTTCAACTAAAGTTGGAGAAACTGACACCCGCCAGCCACCTGTGTGCAAAGCACGTCGGTAGAACCAGTCTCGCGTAAGCGTACGCGTAATGTCGGTCCGGGCCGCTTCATCCAACAATACCGCCGAACCAAAGTATGACATGCTGGTAAGCAGAGTGACTTGTATCGCCCACAACTCACTTGTGTTCTACTCGTGCATATAACATCTACGCATAAACTAGGCTCTGATACCACTGTTGGGGAACGTAGTAATTTCAAAATTTTCCTACGCACACACAGGATCATGGTGATGCATAGCAACGAGAGGGAGAGTGTTGTCCACGCACCATCGTAGACCGAAAGAGGAAGTGTTAGCACAACGCGGTTGATGTAGTCGTACGTCTTCACGATCCGCCCGATCCAAGTACCGAACGTACGGCACCTCCGAGTTCAGCACACGTTCATCTCGATGACGTCCCGCTAACTCCGATCCAGCAGAGCTTCACGGGAGAGTTCCGTCAGCACGACGGCGTGGTGACGGTGATGATGATGCTACCGACGCAGGGCTTCGCCTAAGCACCGCTAGGATATGATCGAGGTGGAATATGGTGGAGGGGGGCACCGCACACGGCTAAGAGATCAAGAGATCAATTGTTGTGTCACCAAGGGGTGCCCCCTCCTCGTATATAAAGGAGTGGAGGAGGGGGAGGGCCGGCCCTCTCTATGGCGCGCCCTAGGGGAGTCCTACTCCCACCGGGAGTAGGATTCCCCCTTTCCTAGTAGAACTAGGAGCCCTTCCAAGTAGTAGGAGTAGGAGAGAAGGAAAGGGAAAAGAGAAGAGAAGGAAGGAGGGGGCGCCGCCCCTCCCCCTAGTCCAATTCGGACTAAGCCTTGGGGGGGCGCGCAGCTTCCCCTCTCTCTTTCACTTAAAGCCCAATATGGCCCATATACTCCCCCGCGAATTCCCGTAACTCCCCAGTACTCCGAAAAATACCCGAATCACTTGGAACCTTTCCGATGTCCGAATATAGTCGTCCAATATATCGATCTTTACGTCTCGACCATTTCGAGACTCCTCGTCATGTCCCTGATCTCATCCGGGACTCCGAACTACCTTCCGTACATCAAAACACATAAACTCATATTACCGATCGTCACCGAACGTTAAGTGTGCGGACCCTACGGGTTCGAGAACTATGTAGACATGAACGAGACACGTCTCCGGTCAATAACCAATAGCGGAACCTGGATGCTCATATTGGCTCCCACATATTCTACGAAGATCTTTATCGGTTAAACCGCATAACAACATACGTTGTTCCCTTTGTCATCGATATCTTACTTGCCCGAGATTCCATTGTCGGTATCTCAATACCTAGTTCAATCTCGTTAGCGGCAAGTCTCTTTACTCATTCCGTAATGCATCATATCGCAACTAACTCATCAGTTACAATGCTTGCAAGGCTTATAGTGATGTGCATTACCGAGAGGGCCCAGAGATACCTCTCCGACAATCGGAGTGACAAATCCTAATCTCGAAATACGCCAACTCAACAAGTACCTTCGGAGACACCTGTAGAGCACCTTTATAATCACCCAGTTACGTTGTGACGTTTGTTAGCACACAAAGTGTTCCTCCGGTAAACGGGAGTTGCATAATCTCATAGTCATAGGAACATGTATAAGTCATGAAGAAAGCAATAGCAACATACTAAACGATCAAGTGCTAAGCTAACGGAATGGGTCAAGTCAATCACATCATTCTCCTAATGATGTGATCCCGTTTATCAAATGACAACTCATGTCTATGGTTAGGAAACTTAACCATCTTTGATCAATGAGCTAGTCAAGTAGAGGCATACTAGTGACACTCTGTTTTTCTATGTATTCACACATGTATTATGTTTCCGGTTAATAAAATTCCAGCATGAATAATAAACATTTATCATCAAATAAGGAAATAAATAATAACTTTATTATTGCCGCTAGTGCATATTTCCTTCACGTCCCACCCAGGAGTGGCTGCCAACACGCCAAAATAGATTTCGTGATCCAGTATCCACAATGAGATGTGAGTTAGATGATGCTAGAGGAGCAGTGAGCGCACCATACAAGAGCTCGATGTCTTTGAAGACCGGTAGTTTTGGGGCTGAGATGCTCGCACCTGTGAACACATCAAAAACGACACATGATCTATTCCTGGAAAAAATAAGATGACCATAGGAAGCACCCCTGAAGCAGAACCTTTCCAGCGGTCTTGGTGAGAAATTCTTTCCATGAGAAGTCGGAAAGAGGGGAATCTCACAACACTGGTAGGTTTCTTGGTGGGCTATATCAGTGGTCAGCCTGGACGTCACGAGCAAGCTTTGCGGCCCGCTCATGGCCCGTTCAGGACCGGACTGTACGGTCCAGGCCCGGTAGAAAAACATGACGTTCCGGGCCCAAAAATACAAACCGCAAAAAATTCGGTCCGGTCCGGTCTTTAACCGGGCCGAACGAGCGGACCAATGGCGCAAGGCCCATGAAAAGGCCATCTGGCTAGAGCCGCTAGACAGACCGAGCGACCCCCTTCCCTCATTCCATTCCCCCTCCTCCTGGATCGATTCCCTTCTCCCTCTCCTCACAACGCCTCCTCCTCTCCAATCCCTAACCCTAACCCTAAGCCGACGAGGCCGTCGCCCGCGGCCTCTCCCCCTCATCGACGGCGCCATCTCGTCTGAGTATGAGCTGGAGGAGCACGTGTACGTCGGGGACGCAGCAAGGCCAGCACACCATCGCTCCCGCCTTCCCTGGTTCCTCGCCGAGCGCCACCAAGAGGAAGAGGTAACCTGGCTGTAACCTGTAACCCTCGCCGAACTGAGATGATTCCGTGCTAGAGACTTAGATAGGAGATCTGGAGATCTAGGTTTTGAACAAGAAACTTTTTTCCCACTAAGAGTTTCTGAATTTTCTGAACTAATGTAAGAGTTTCAGGAGATGTAGTGTTTCAACAGCAAACTTTAGTCAAGAGATTATACTGACAAGTGACAATAGTTTCTGAAAAAATGCTTGATTGCGCACTATTGCTAGATGACCATATGTTTGTTTGCACTAGTACTAGATGATTTAACATGTTTGGTCAGGAGATGTAGTTCTAGAGAGTAGACAGTATGTGCCGAACAAGGTTTTCTATGCTACAACAAGAAGAAGATGAATTATTTGCACTTGATGGTTGATGTACTGACTGTGGATATTATGTGTTGTTTTTTTTGTAGAGAATGGTGAATGAGAAGGGGAATGAGAAGGGAAAGGGTGTTGGTAAGGAGAATTGGAAGGCCAAGGGTGCTGGTAAGGAGAATGGGAAGGCGAAGGCAAAGAAAAAGAGCTTGAATTACCTAATTAGGCAAGATTCGGCGCTGCCTCCACCGGTTCCGAGGAAGAAGAACAAACCTAAGGTGCAGATTAGGAAGGCGAAATACTTTCCCAATGCCCCAATGGGAGAGTTGATTTGTAGCTTAAAAAAACACCCTCCGCCTCCTCCGCGTCTCCCCGACCGCACCGGTGCCGGCGTGCGTGCCGCGAAAGCCGCTGCCTCCGGCTCCGCAACCGGCTCCGAGCTGCCTCATGCATCTACTATTGTATGAGTGCTTTACTTGATGCTTGATGTAGCCATATTTCCATATAACCATATAGTTGTTGTTTTCCTTATTTGTGCGCTCATGTGTGTTAGGTGGTAGAGGACGAGGAGAAGGAGGAGGACGACGAGGACGAGGACATGGATGAGGACAAGGACAAGGAATATGAGGAGCATAATCTGTTTGTGGTTCCTCCATTGCAAGCGGGTGTTGATATGTCGGATGATGATACATCAGATGGGTATAAGGAATCAGCTGATGAACTAGAAGGTGACACTATGTCCGAGGAATCACTTGTGCATGTTGTCTCTAGTGAGGAGGAGGCAAGAGAAAGGAAAAGGAAAAAAGAACAAGAGGCCAAGAGCCAATGCTCCTGTTAGGATGTCATCCGATGTTTGGGCCCATTTTCACAAGGTCAGGGAGCCATGTGAGAAGACTAGAGAGATTGTGTTGAAGGCTGTTTGTAATTATTGTATCAACAAGAAGTATGCGTATACGCAAGGTGGCAGCACCTCAACTATTGGAAGGCATCATTTAAAATGTAAGGGTTACAAGTCCAAGATGGTTACAAGTACGAGGTTTAGGACTGAGATCAAAATCGTGGAGAAAGAGTTGGCGGCCTTGTATGACAAATGTGTTGCTCAAGATAAGCAAGCTGGAAATGGAGAAAGTTCATCTTCCTCTGCAAACATTCCTAGTATCCCGGTTCAAGCTGGGTACGTGTCCTTCTTATCGTCCTGTTCAACAAGAATATCAAAGAGTGAGTTGAGGAACTACTTAGAGGATGAGGTTGCCCCTCGCAACAAGGCTCTTGATCTTCTTGGTTGGTGGAAAGACAATGCTCCTAGGTACCCAATTATGGCCAAGATAGCCAGGAGGTTCCTTACTATCCCGGTTACCTCCGTGTCTTCGGAATCTACCTTCAGCACGATGATGTCTACTACTCAACCTTCTTCTTGTAGACGTTGTTGGGCCTCCAAGTGCAGAGGTTTGTAGGACAGTAGCAAATTTCTCTCAAGTGGATGACCTAAGGTTTATCAATCCGTGGGAGGCATAGGATGAAGATGGTCTCTCTCAAACAACCCTGCAACCAAATAACAAAGAGTCTCTTGTGTCCCCAACACACCCAATACAATGGTAAATTGTATAGGTGCACTAGTTCGGTGAAGAGATGGTGATACAAGTGCAATATGGATGGTAGATCTAGGTTTTTGTAATCTGAAATTATAAAAACAGCAAGGTAGCAAGCGATAAAAGTGAGCATAAACGGTATTGCAATGCTTCAAAAGAAGGCCTAGGGTTCATACTTTCACTAGTGCAAGTTCACTCAACAAGGATAACATAATTGGATCATATAACTATCCCTCAACATGCAACAAAGAGTCACTCCAAAGTCACTAATAGCGGAGAATAAACGAAGAGATTATTGTAGGGTACGAAACCACCTCAAAGTTATCCTTTCTGATCGATCTATTCAAGAGTCTGTAGTAAAATAACATGAAGCTATTCTTTCCGTTCGATCTATCATAGAGTTCGTACTAGAATAACACCTTAAGACACAAATCAACCAAAACCCTAATGTCACCTAGATACTCCAATGTCACCTCAAGTATCCGTGGGTATGATTATACGATATGCATCACACAATCTCAGTTTCATCTATTCAACCAACACAAAGAACTTCAAAGAGTGTCCCAAAGTTTCTACCGGAGAGTCAAGACGAAAACGTGTGCCAACCCCTATGCATAGATTCCCAAGGTCACGGAACCCGCAAATTGATCAGCAAAACATACATCAAGTGAATCAATAGAATACCCCATTGTCACCATGGGTATCCCACGCAAGACATACATCAAGTGTTCTCAAATCCTTAAAGACTCAATCTGATAAGATAACTTCAAAGGGAAAACTCAATCCATTACAAGAGAGTAGAGGGGAGAAACATCATAAGATCCAACTATAATAGCAAAGCTCGCGATACATCAAGATCGTGCCGAATCAAGAACACGAGAGAGAGAGAGAGAGAGAGAGAGAGATCAAACACATAGCTACTGGTACATACCCTCAGCCCCGAGGGTGAACTACTCCCTCCTCGTCATGGAGAGTGCCGGGATGATGAAGATGGCCACCGGTGATGGATCCCCCCTCCGGCAGGGTGCCGGAACAGGGTCCCAATTGGTTTTTTGGTGGCTACAGAGGCTTGCGGCAGCGGAACTCCCGATCTAGGTTATGTTCTGGAAGTTTGGGTATATATAAGAGGTGCTGGCGTCGGGAACAAGTCAGGGGGGTCTCCGAGGCGGCCACGAGGTAGGGGGGCGCGCCCCCCACCCTCGTGGGTGCCTCGGGACTCTTCTGGCCCATCTCCGATACTCCGTGGGCTTCTTCTGGTCCAAAAATAATCTCCGTGAAATTTCAGGTCAATTGGACTCCGTTTGGTATTCCTTTTCTGCGATACTCAAAAACAAGGAAAACACAGAAACTGGCACTGGGCTCTGGGTTAATATGTTAGTCCCAAAAATCTTATAAAATAGCATATAAATGCATATAAAACATCCTATATGGATAATATAATAGCATGGAACAATAAAAAAATATAGATACGTTGGAGATATATCACACGACCGGAAGGATTTTAGGTATGTCAACTTGTACTATTGAACTTTGGATATAAACTTGTCAACTTCTCATCCTCAAACTAGTTTGTCAACTTGTGTTGTATTAGATGACTATAGGAGTTCGTTAAAACTGGTTATGGTGGAGGCATTAGTTTGTGGTTCAAGTTATATCAAGGGTGCTCACGTTGACTTGAATCTGGTGGTATGTTTGCCATCTTTTCCTTACCTTTTCTTTCTTTCTTTTTTGGTCTTGTTGTATGTGATGTGAGCATTTGTCTAACTTCCACACTTGTAGCCGAGGGATGAGAATGAAGAGGATGATGTTAAGACCATCAAGTTACCCATTGTGGTGGAGGAGATCAACGATTGGTAACTATTCTTCCTACATGTTTCACTTGTCATACGATACCAAATATTTATGTGAATGTTGCTTATCTTACTTGTAGACGTTCATCATGTGGATGTTGATCTTGCTATTCTGGAGATGGATGTCAAAGTGGTATTTCTCATGTGAAGGCTACTTTTGAATTTGTGTTATGTTGGAATTTGTCAAGTCATGAACTATGAATTGTTATTGCAAGTTTCGAGATGAACCTCTCATGTGTGTTATGTTGAACTTGTCAATTGACATGAACTTGAAATTGTCATTGCAAGTTTGTAATCATGTCGTTCAATGATGATAAGACCTTATGTTTGTGGATGTGATTTTTGTGCTATTGTTCTTCTCAGATTCAATTGTTTTGATGTCCAAAATACAAATAAAATGCTGTCCAAATTTAGTTATGCCATACTAGTCATTATACAGAAACAGAGCACTCACTAAATTTGGACAGCCTAAATTGTGGCCAAAAAGCGCAACATGGCACTCCCAGGAGAAGCTACAGGCTAAATAATGGCCAAAACGCTTAATAGAACACTCCCAGGGACAGCTACAGTCTAAATACGATAAAACAGCCTAAACAGTGGCCAACAAAGCACTCCCAGGCTGGAAAACAGCCTAAACAGAGTCCGAGCCATCGGTCCCATTCGGTCCCTTCGGGCTGACCGAGCTTTGCTCCTCTCGGTCTGGTCCAGGAAAATAGGCTCGCTGGCCACCTCGGTCCGGTCCGGACCGGACCGGCCGCGGCCGGTCTAAAGGCTGGCTCGGTCAAAGCCCGGACCAGACCGGACCGCGTCCACCCTAAATCAGTGGCACGACACGGGCGTGTGGGCACCAGGCTCTTCCTAAATGGCCGAGAACAAGGAGAGCTCAAAGGGACATCCGGCCGGAGAAGTAGAGGTGGCAAGAGTGCTACCAGGGTATGTTTCAACGGATATGAAGAAAACGCCAAGAGCGGCAGGTGGCTTCAAAAGCAAGAAGATCATAGAAGGATCCCAGCCGAGCAATGACCCAGTCCAGCAGGCCGTCCGGAAGGTCTGCCCAGCCTCAAAATCTGTTGGACATCACAGATACTAGAGGGTGACGCGCGCTTTGCCACGCCGTCCTTCAGTCGGGAGTTGCTACAGTCCGGTGACTCCTTGTGTGTTTCACCTGAGTTGGAGGCTTCTAATTATGTCGGTGTTGTTTTTCTTTTTGTTGGCTTCGCTCTTACTCTGTGGTAATGGTTTCAGGTGTGCGATGTGGTGGCTGCTTGGTTACGCACATCAGCAAACAATGAGAAAATAAAGCTACCAACTTAAGTCCTCTCCTGAGTCCATCGATGCCAAAACAGAAAACAGAAGCAAGGCAAGGTTCACATCAGTATTATCTATTCACCGTACCGACATAAGTGAGTCTTCCCAATTAATTTTGAAGTAAAGTATATTTGTCACAAACAAGAAAATGATGTATGTGTAGGCCTAACACCACAAAAGAAGCATGCAAAGCACCAAACATTATAATTCACCGGATCTTACAATTAAGAGAAGTACCCAAACACAAACATAAGTAATAGAACCAGACCCAACAGGGTCAACTTCAAAGAAAACAAAAATCTCATCAAATCTCTTGTAGAACATCTCTCCACAAAATCTCTGGCATCTTTGATTGGTATGGATAGAGCCTTATCACAAAACATAAGAAAGCCCTGGAATCTACTGGGTCTAAGTGAAGCTTTAAAAATCCTCCTCAAATTCATAGAGGTCTAACCGAAGTAAACAAGCCCTTGCCTTATATATACAATAGGTCTGGAATATCCTCGGCTTTCCTCCCTGCAAGAATCACTTGCCGCTCCAAGAATCAATGGTACTGGAGCTAAATAACAAGAGTAGTTCTAGAATAACATTGGCTATGCTCTCTCCTAAGAATCACACATGTTCCTCAACACTCAAAGAATCATTGATACTGAAGTTGAATAAGATTGGCCTTGGAAGTAAAGGACACACGCTTGTCTCGGAAAATATAGTTAGTTTCAGCTAGAAGTTACAAAAAGAATCACATCTCGAGCTCACATGCAATGTTGCATATGTCTCATAACTAATGCAACTTTTGCCGATATAATCATAAACAAGAAAAACAAAAGTTAACCCAAATGTCTCCCATCAAAGATCACAAAAACAACATGAATAGAAATTAGATGAGTGATTATGTACAAGGTTATTTCCAAAACTGGGCTCATTTCATATGAATACCAAAGTTAAGGCATACTATATGGGTTTATATCCCCATTCCCCACACTCCTTTTTAAGGCTGCAACACAATTGATATCCACTATATAATTTCCAAAGGGAAATAAAATATTGCAATCAGATAAAGAGAAAAACTGAATAGCCAATCTTTGCGTCATTTTACGGAGGTAGCCAAACTGACATTACATACTCCAGGGCACTTCTTCTTTACAAGCCACTAATATAAAAAATACAAAAGGTTGAGGAGTCTCTCTTGACATCTTACAACCATAAATGAAAGAGCGTGATGAAATTACGAACTGCAGAAAACTGGAAAACATAACAGCATGACGATAGAAGCATTAATATAGTTCTTGAGCATTGTTTTGTTAGTGTAAACACCAAATTAGCATTGGCATTTCTTTTGCACTAAGGGCACCATATTGTAGAGTAGTTTTGCCAAATATAACAGAAAATAATGGAGAAACTCCAATAAGAAGTCATGTGATTATTTCTTAGCATATCAGTTTATTCAAAGCAATTATTTCAGTCTAACGTAATAGACTGAGATACAAAATGGAGCACTGCTAATCTGGCCTAAAAATTGAATCAAATATCAAAGTCAATTGGAACTTAAATATGTACGACAGATATATAACACCAACCTATTGGAACTTGCATATGGATAATAGATAACAGTATAACACCAACCTCGATCTACCAGGATGTGCAATTGTTGACCAGCCGATGCACGTTGATCCACCGAAGAATGCCTCAGCCTCCTAATGGTAGCACCACCATATTCAGCAGCGAAAGTAGTAGCAACAGTTCCACCTGAACGTGGTTAACTACTTAATTTATAGCTTAAACTTGTCAATAGAGGAGCAGAGAAGAGTTGAAATTCAAATACCTATAGCTAGGGAGAATATCTGAATACTTGTACTTTTCTTAGGAAAAAATAGGTGAGAGAGAGAGATAGGGAGACACGCGTGCGCGCGCACACACAGTATCAAACTAAGTATTCATCATGAGCTACCACACCAATGAAAATTCAAATTCATCTTCCATAGTATAAGAAAGATGCATATGTGTTTTCCTGAATTTCTGCTAGTAATATGATCCACCTACCATATGAAATGTACACACAAAATAGAACAGAGGTTCGAATTGAAACAACAGATGCACACATCCTAATAGGTTCTAGAAATATCATCAGAAATTTGAGGCTGAAACTTGATTGCCTCGTATATCTTTTGGAGGACAAAAGGATGCCACAATGTTATCAATCAAACATACCTGCATGAATCACGTAAATATCAAACTTGGTTTAAGCGGAGTTTTAGTGATCCAAATCTGGTAGAAATTAGCACTGGCCATATTGAGTTTTTCTCAAACTTGTCCTTCGAATTATCTTTGTATACCTCCTGCGAGATGTCGTTGAATATATGGACATTTCAAATATGCACATGTCAAGTTAGGACTGTTGGATGACAATGTGGTAAATCTGAATATTACATTGAGTGACTGTAAACAATCAAGGCTCCAAACTAGAGAGTCCAAATGTTGCATTTGGCGATGTAAAGCAATGATAGAAGACCTTGCTACAGATTGACAATAGAGTAAAAATTAGCATTACATGTGACATGATATAAATGTGTATACATGGTGTACTCCACTTGAGACCGAACCATATGCCTCCATTAACCAAAAAGTACAGGAACCAGATCTTTTTTTGTTGTCCATCCATATTCCATTCTGGCAACTTGGATCTACATATATGGCACATAATTACAAACATCAGTTTTTCCTTAAGCCGATAATTCTGTTAATCGAACTGTAAGGATTGACAGTCCACCACAATATAGACATTACTATCTAATAGGATATTTTCAGTCTTTTTGATTATTGAGCTAAATCTTGGATCCACAAAAGAAATCAAAGGAGTCCAAACAAAGACTTCTAATTATTGAGGCAAAAAAATTGTAGAGATATTAACAACAAACGAACTAATTTTCAAACATGCATGTTTTGAGCAGTGCGAGTACATGTTGCAAACTCACCTAGCTAGGTGGAGAGCCCTTTCCCAAATCAACCAAATTGCAATGGTTCGTTGCTCTAATCCCCGACTCCCGAGCACCCCACATATCCTCCATGGTTTTTGCTCCAAGACTAAGCAGCCACTATATCCTCCATGGTTTGCTGCTACTGTAGAATAAATGGCATCTTTAGGGAAGAAAGGGAAACATCCGAGAGAAGAGAAAGGAAGGAGGTGCGGTCACATATAGTCGAGCTCCCGACAGATCGTCTTCGTCTCTCTGACGATGACACCACGAACTACTCGGCCTGCTTGTCCACCTCTCCGATGTCGTGAGCCGATGGGTGAGAACGATGGCAGAGCCCGGACGGCCTTAATCGGGGGACAAGGAGGTCTCGGGAGGGCCCTTCTTTTGGTGGCTAACGTTGGAGGAGCTAGGATGGGGGGGCGGCGGCGGCAAGTCGGAGTTGTGCGGCGGCAGCTGGGGGCAAAATTTTGTGTTTTGACCCTTTTGTCAAACAAAATCGAGATCTGACCCCAGTTTGAATTTTTTTTCGACATTTGACCCTTTCTCCTACCGCCACGAGGCCCGACGGTAGGATGCCACAGCCTACCGCCGGAAACTGCGGCGGTAGGGAACTTATCCACGTCAGCAGCGTAAACGGCCTCCGTCCCCCCTCCGTCCCACCCTACCGCCGCTGGTCCTGGCGGTAGCCTGTCCGATCCTACCGCCGAGGGACCTAGAGGTAGGGTGCGTGCAGTTATAAGCCGCCGGGCGCCCCCCCATCCCTCCCCTTCT